>NW_027271387.1:1830000-1957451 GCF_040938485.1 Diadema antillarum | reverse complement strand
CCATAACATTTGTCGGTAACGAGTCAGGGGAATGTGTACTTTTTTCAAAAGATGGAATTTTGTGAAATTCTCTTTATATTTTCCTTATATTGTTGTACGCATGTGACATCTAAGTTATTCATACACTGCAGTAGTCTTCTCATCCAGCGGGCACTGCACAAAAACTTCAAAAATTCATAACTTTTGAACGGATTGTCTGATTTTCCTCAAACTTTCAATGATGTGTTCTACTAATATTGCTACATTCTCTCAATCCTTATGTTTATGAAGGTGAACTTGTCCTTTAACTACAGTGTATGCAAAATACTTTGATTTGAGACGATTTGAATGCTGTCCGCACTTACTTTTTGAAATACTTTCAAGAGCTATGAAATTGAGTAGTTCACCAATATGATCATAACTGTATTTGATTTGAAATATTTGTGGGAAAAATTAATAGGAAGCAGCTGTGGGGTGTTTGAAATGTAAAGTGGATTAAAGTTTTATGAGCCATTGGTTTTCGTAATGGACCGTAATTGATCATAGCATGCATGTCACTGTCTAATAAATCATCTTTGATGTGTAATTTAGTATGTGAAGTCCAAGTAGAGACAAAGACCCCGTTTACAGTGCGAGGCTCGGCTGCGGCTCGGCCGCGGCCATCCCCAGCCCCGCTTCAGTGTAAACGCGCAAAAGGCCAAATGCGAGGCCAAAATTGGCCTCGCATTTGGCCTCGCTCTGGAGGTGGTCTCGGCCGCGACCGAGCCACGGCCGAGCCTGGCCTTTTCTTGGTGTAAACGCAAACTGGGCCAAATGCGCGGCCAATTGCGCGGCCAATTTTAGTCTGGCTTCCAAACCCTCTGCCTGTATCTTTCGCTATTCAGGATATTAACCCCCTCAACGTCGAAAACTAGTATAGTTTAAGGTGGTTTTGTCCTGCAAAGGATTCTTTCCTTCGGCAAAGGCCTTTGCCTGAACGGCGACTTCGTCGCCACGGAATTTATTTGGCAAAGGGTCTGAAAACCAGACAATATACCAAATTGCATTTGTTTACAAGCAAGGTGCCACTACGACAAAATATTGAAAGGTTTGAATCAAAAGCGCGGCCGAGCCCGGCAGTGTAAACGGACAAAATTGCGGGGCCGGCCTCGCAATTGAGGCTGGGCTCGGCCGCGGCTCGGCCCAGCCCCGCACTGTAAACGGGGTCCTAAACAGCTGATAAGAAGTGAACCCTTTTATAACTTTGAGAGTATGTCCAAGGAGGTTTTATACACTGGAGTTTCAACTGGCTGTAATTATTCAAACAGTTGTCAGATTTCTATTGATGTACAAAAGAATTCCACAGGTGCACTTGTGCCTTTGAAGATCGATGTTCCAAGCCGCCGTCTTGCTGAGCAATCTGAAGATTTATTTTGAACGTTATCATAATGTTGGCCATATTTTGCTTATTCATTTATTAAATGAAATGAAATTTCAATTAATGATAAAGCATGTAAAACAAAAGTCATTTCCGTCCAGAAATTTGCGCAAAAGAGTAAATCAGAGCTGTATCATGTGAAAATATTTGAAACTGAACCATCCTAGAAAGCTGGTTTTATAATTTTTCCGCTTAATTTCCACAAGTGAAAATAATATGGAATAATCTTTCAAGTATAATTCTTTATTGATAGATATATCAGATTAGTGCCTGGGTATGCCCAGTCGAGTAATTTTCATCTTTATTTCAGCATTTTTTGCTCGATTTCTATTCGCACGTCCTCATGTCTGTACTACCTACATTTTATGAGAAGGGATAGCGAAAAGTAATTACCATCACAAAGACATATCTTCCTTTGAAAGTGGCTAGTGATTATGCAATGAGACACGAGTCAATTGTCTTCGTATCTGCGCGGCAGACCCTGTTTGGCACATGCTTCAAATATTTTCGAGCGGCGGCTTCGAACATCTAGCAAAGGGAACATCTAGCAAAGGGAATAAGACGGTTGTGACTCCATTCTCTAGAACCTCCTTGGTATGTCAGAGGAGTGATGATAAGCGACGGTACAGCTACTAGTACCTCCCGGAGATCTCCTCTCCACCAAGACGAGGGAGCAGCCATTACTTTCTCTTCCACCTGTTTCTATACCAGGGTGAGCCTGGTGCGATGGAAGTCACGTCCACCCCTGGAGGGCGGGCAGGGAAAGCAGGGCAGTCATGGCGTGACCCCCCCCCCCCCCCCCCCCCCACTTTCAGATGAACTGAAGAGGAATTTCAGTCTTGGGTCTTGCCTAATGTCTGAAAATGTCAGAATCGATTTAAAGGGGACCCTCTTCCCCTCCCCCTTGTCAGGCATACAGTCTAGCTGTATTTATTTTGCACATTCCTACACGATTGTGTTGTACACTGTAGTTTTAGGTTGTACATGTGTCTACATGCAAGACTGCTGAAGAAATGCTTTTCATACCGGTACCATGTAGGGGTCCTACATTTATAATGCAACTGTTGCCCTTTCCAAAGGATGCGATGATGTACCAGATTGTCCGTATCACTGAAAGGATTTGGGTTTCACTGCATAAGCGAATATAGATGGCTAGTTTCTCCTTTTAGGCCTATATATTTATATTTTGTTTGCGTGAGGATCAATTAATTTGTGTTTTATTTTGTAGAATTACATCTGTATGATATTTCTCTGTGTGTTGCATGGTCACGTGAACTGTTGCTATGTCCCAGAGCCATTAGGCGTTTTCACATCAGCCCGATAAAAATCCAAGCTCGAGATATTTTCCAATTTCCCAAGTCAGAAAATAGCGTGCTATTTCGAAACATCGGGCTGATGTGAAAACGCCTAAAGATCTTGGAGAAACCTTTATAAAGAAATGCACAATAGAGGAACATCTGAGAATGTCTTTTGGCTAGAATGGTGGGCGTAATATTTACACAGATGACAGGAGCAATCTGTCATGCGTGATACCTATTGAAGTGTTAAGTTGGCCTACTGCAGTGCAATCAATTGAAAAGCAAATTATTCATCCCAGTGCTATTTACATGTACATGTAGACCTACAGTGTAATTTGTCACTGTCTCTCTTGCCTAATTGATGTGACCTATAATGATTGTCAATATCATACGGATCATATCTTCGCTGGAATGTAAATGATCCATGTTTGAATTATGGCATCACATTAATTAGTCTCCGCCTTTTCCCAGGCCCGCTGCTTATGATCGTAGTGAGATGAAATGGGCTTCCTTGTTCATGATGTAGAAGGATTGTTGTTGAAAGTGATACAAATAATGTTCTTTACAAGCAGGATTGATATTGCAATCAAAATCTGCTACACTACACCCTGAATCTGCTTGTAGCCAGCTTCCAAAAGGAATTTAACCTTTGTGGTTTCAAGTCAGAGCTTCAGTCTTAGTTTCCACTTTCATTTTGTTATTGTTTGTTCTGTGTGTGTGTGTGTGAGTGTACCAGTATGTCTTGGTATGTGTGTATGTGCGTGTGTGTGTGTGCGTGTGTCATATTGCTTTTTATGCATTTTCTTCTGATGTTCTTGTAGTGACCTACATGTATGAACTCCATCATTTGCCAAGGAAGTATAAGTTTTCAATAGATAGATAACCCCACATCCTGGTATCACACTGACCAGTACCACTACAAACCAGCCACACCCCTGTTTACTTGGAACAGCCTTATCAAATCAACCACAGTGGTGGAATTAAAGGGTCAAATCACACAAGGCATGTGATAGTGAGTGTTACTTAGAATTTATTAGGTGTGCTTTCGATACTTTAAAAAGTGGTTCATTGGCTCTGTGCTAAAAGTGTGTTTCCTGCATTCCCCCTATTGTATTCATCCAATACATGTACGACTACCCATAGAAAATATCACCTATGCAGTGTATCATGCACATTTACCTCATGAGTCTTGAAAATTATTATAGTCTAGCTTTTATGTTATAATGTAAATCATGTACTTTTTTTTTAATTTCTACTTACTGTGACCTGAAGAATTGAACTTATAGAACACTTAAACTCAAAAGGCCATTATTGCAATAAAAGAGTTTTTTTTGGAAGATTATATTCAGTAATTCATTTCTCTTGTCTAAATCTTTAAAAACTGCTTGTAATATGGTAAGCAGAGAAGTGAAGTGTTCAAAGGACTGCAAAGGAAAGTGTTTTTCAGTTTGTACCAGTCTCAAAGTTTATACTTGCGTATAATATTAACCCACTTCAGACCACAACCTCAAACACATGACATTGACCTTTTATGGATAGTCAAACTGGTCATCAGTAGAAGCGACAGCCAAGCTTTGTCCACGAATGCACTAAAACAAAACGTGGTTGTGTCGTAGGCGTTCCATGACAGCTGATGTGTTGGCTTGTTATACTCAGTGCGTACGTAATGTGTGACAGCTTGTGTAAATTGATTGTGCCATCCTGTACCAAACAGTGCTTAACACTACAATAGAGTTTTTATAATATCTACAATGTATGGTTCTGTACCAAGTAGCTCCATGTGAATATTGTGTATTTTTATTCCTTACTGGCAGCCTCGACTTACACTCTATACAACTGCGCATAAATATGTCATAATACAAGAAGTTCTGAGAAGATTCCTCTCTGGCTCATTCCATAAGCAACATTCAGAAAACTGCCACATTATCTTTTCATTTTATTTAGCTTTTATTCTCTTTATTTTTTATTTTTGTTTTTAACAAAAATTCAAATCAACACTCTTGGGACCTTTTGCTCAATATTCCAGTGCTGTTCCTTGTTATAATTATGTTGAGTGCTGGGTATGATGGAGTTAAACTTTAGTGTGATATACAGCCTGTATGGGATCATTCTGGGCTGTAATGTTGGCTAGTGGCACCAGATATATACTGTATCATATGTTGTATAACTTGTGGTATTTATATTTTTGTAAATTTAGCAAGGGGACTGATATCAGTGTAAAAGAACAACTTACACTACAGTAGCTGTTATTGCCTTCCATATCATAGCTGTGCTGTACGTTGTATATAATCGTTGCCAAGTTAGAAACCACTAACTTTTCTCTTGAAAATTGAAAACATGTATTTCTTATCATGTCTTTGTGGTTCTTGATTGCAAACTCAACCTCTGAAAAAAATTGTCCAGTTCCTGAAATGACACTTGCAAAGTATATTATAGAGTAAAAGAGAGAGAGAGAGGGAGAGAGAGAGAGAGAGATAGGAGTACTTTTTCTTTCAGATGATATTAAATAGAGACATGTGATTACAACTAGGAAGTATTCTACTTCTTTGTGTTCTTGTATTCCTAATGAACAATTTTGGCTGTTTTATAACAATTGATGATAAGACAAAATCATTTGGATATGGAAAATCATGTTTGATGATATAGTAATGCTTAAAGGGAAGATAAACCCCAGAGCAATGTGGATTGAGTGAAAGCAGCAACATTAGTAGAACACATCAGTGAAAGTTTGAAGAAAATCGGACAATCAATGCAAAAGTTATGAATTTTTACAGTTTTGGTGTTGGAACCGCTGGATGAGGAGACTACTAGAGGTTATGACGTATGAGTGGACAACAATACCAAGAAAATATAAAGAAAATACTACAAAAATCCATTTTTCATGAAAATTACAAATTCCATCAACTTGATATTGACATATGTTAAGGGTAGCAATTATTCCCCCTGCTTTCTGAAAGCGGTTGGTCCATTGCTCTTTCATAATTCTAGAAAAGCGAATTTTTGTTGAATTTCCTTTATATTTTCTTTGTATTGTTGTCCACTCATACGTCATATCCTCTAGTAGTCTCCTCATCCAGCGGTTCCAACACCAAAACTTTAAAAATTCATAACTTTTGCATCGATTGTCCGATTTTCCTCAAACTTTCACTGATGTGTTCTACTAATGTTGCTGCTTTTACTCAATCCACATTGCTCTTTGGGTTTACCTTCCCTTTAAAAAATTGAATAAAAAAGAGGGGTTCTGTAGCTCTGTTGTATACTTTATGTATGACTTTGGTATGATGTGTTGTAGGCAAATTCAAAATATTTGTTGCTCTGTTGCTGTTAGTTTGTAAAAGCCATATCAATCAAAGTACAGTGTATGATTATATACTGTGTGGACTTTTTTTTTGGGGGGGGGGGAGGTGGGTGGTAGGGGGTGATTATTACATATAGGCAAACTCACAGCATGATATTGTATAAGATTCACTGGCAATAATGAAATGAAATTACATTTATTTACCAAATAAACATCGTCAACATAGTAAAAACAGTCAATAGTTAAAGTACAGTTCTGGCAAAAAAGAACTGGCAATAGCATGCAGGCTAGTCGAGGCCAGTTCTTTCAGTGGTATAGATTATATAATGTATTTGCAATTTTCACATAAGCAATGTTACACCTGTACATATGTGTACATATCTACCGGTTTTCATACATGTGTAGTCATTTTTCATATTAAAGGAAGTCAGTTGCAAAGAAATCATAAAGGTATTTAATACTCAGATCCTGTAGAATCCACCTCAGAACTTGCATATGTACATAATACATTGTATAAAATGAGAAGTAGTATACACACAAGTATAAAGCATGCATGTGCAATTGTAATGTGTAATTTCAAAACCTGCTGCAAGGCATCCATGCAAATTGCTCATATTGTACACTTGTGTGCTGCACTGCCAGGCATCTCCCTTTCGATATGACTTCTGTATAATGAGGACTTCATGCCATTGTGTAGAATAGGGTGGAGTACCCTGCGTTGCTATGACAACTAATGGTATGTGATGCAGCCATAGAGGGCACACCCTTGTGATGACCTGCAAGTGCAGTGATTATCTTGTCTTTTTTTTCCCCACCCCACTCTCTTCTTCTTCTCTCTCTCTTCCCTCTCCCTTCCTCTTTCCCACTCTTCTCTTTCCCTCTCTCTCTCTTGGAATTCTCTTCCTTTTTCTTCTATCTATATTTTAGTTTCTTTCTTTTCTTGATGCTAACATTCTCTCTCTTCCGACTATCTACAATTGTATCTATCTCTCTCTTCTCTTTCCTTCATCCATATGTCTCTCTCCATCTCTCCCTCTATACCTCTCTCCCTCTCTTCATCTCTTTCTCTCTCTGTATGTATAGTCATACAATTTTTTTGTATTGCAGTGGTTTTCCATGCTTGTCCAGACATTTCTGACGAAGAAGAGAGAAGAAGTCGTGAATTAGCTTGAGGATAATTTTCGCTTGGCTGTATTTACATACATTGTAAATTATGTATGTGAAGGAATATATGCTTCAGTGTTGTGATTGTCTGTGGAAGAGGAAACAGACCTTGGAATGAGATGTCTGTTCAAATAAGGTTTGAAGAGAGAGCCTGCCATATTGAAAGGCATGTTGCTGTGCATGAATTACAGTATATATTCCTGTGCAGAAATTTACAATTTATGTATTTTAAATCGTATGGAAATTGAAATAAAACCCAGAAGCGTCATTTGGCAGTATGAAAGCACTAATAGTCTTTCCATAGGTAGAGATCCACACACATTTGTGGTGCAGAGGCAAATTACTGTAAAACATGATATATTCGCGGCACGAAATTTTCGTGAATTGGAGCCGACGCCCTATTTCGTGGCAAGAAATTTTCGCGAATTGCCTCTTGCGTTCAATGCATATAGTGTAGATAAGAAATTTCGCGTGCATTTTAATTTCGCGGATCTTGGCGCTCGCGAAATTCGCGAAATTAAAATGCACGCGAACATTTCTTGTTTTACAGTATGTGGTCGATGTATAATGTACAATGTAGGCCTACTGTATGTGATTAAAGTTGAAAGACACATTAATCCTGCATACAAGCAATAAGACTCATTTCAACTTAAACATTTTGTGAGCAAGTAGTCATATTGTGTCTTTTTATTCATGAATCCAATGCTTTTGTTATTGAAACTACACGGACATGCCATTAGGTAAATTGTTGAATATCAATACAAATCTTGTTAGGTATCACTTACGAAGTCTTGAATGATGGTAGTGATGGTAATGTTGATGATGATGCACAGAAATTCATAGCTTCAGTATTCTATTTTTTTTTTCTGTACACAGAATAGAAGATACTGCTCTCGTACCAACAATTGATAAAGTCATACTACATGTAGATGGTCTCTTTCGTACATTGTATACAGGTAGACCTATATACTGCTACTGATGTCATTAAAGTGAAGGTCATATAAACATTACATAATATGTCTTAATGTAATTAGTACTGTGTAGATATTTTGTATAAGTTGTATCAAAAATCTAAGTACATGATAAAGTATTCATTGTACCCTTATTTCAAACTCTTTAGCAAAAGCCCATGCTCTGTTTAGCAATCTGTGCCACATGGAGATAATTGAAAACCAACATGAAAACAGCCACATTTGTCAAAATGGTAGTTTAGGCAAGATATTGTACATAAATTGACAACTAATGCTTGCACACCATCACTTAATCCGCTGTTTGTGCCCCTTGACCTTTGTCCATGCATTATATCAAACTTGGAAGACTCCCAAGGAAAATGTCATAGTATACAGAGTGTAGATAGATACAGTCATCATGAAGGGATGCTAGCCAGTGTTAATTTTTAACTTGAAATCTAGAATACCAGCATGGCAAAATATGCACTCTGTGTTCCCATCCATGCACTATACGGTCAACCTTGCTTTAAGTCGATCTTGCATATGGTGAATAATTGCCTAATTCCAAGGTCTTTTCAAGTCCTCTTCTCGTTATAACTATTGATTATAACCCCTCACGAGTGGAATTTTCTCAAAGTTGAAGCTAATTCTTCAGTCCAAATAGATTCAACTTAAAAGGCGAGGTTGACTGTATATACAGAGCTTTTGTTACGGTTTTGGTGTGGATGTAACAAATTTTGTTTTGATTTGACAGTGCAAAGTCTTGTATTTTTCATGATTTTATTTAGAGGCAAACTTTTGAGTTAGATTTAAAGGATAGTTTGAGTGAAAGAGAGAGTGAGGGATCATGCAATTTTTGTTTATTGTTTACTACCAGCATTAATGGACTTTTTGCACAATAAATTAAATCAGACATGTGGTCCATAATCATACTACTAGCCACAGAGTTGATCTTTGCTGCAATCAAGGAATCTAGCAAACACACATTGCACCTTGCATAGGGTATCGGTAGCAGAGTGTCTTTGAGGGAAATGTTTTCAAGGTTTACTCAAAACACAGAGCACATTTCTGGAAAATAATTTTAGAGAAGAAAATGGTAAGAAAGCAAAAAACTGATGTAGGATTGCGCACATAGTGGGAGAGGAAAAAAATAATCCTGTGCTGTGCTTTATGTTGTATATTAGGCCAGTTTGTGTGAATTTGATCCCACAAATCGTTCATGGTTGTGGATGCATCACCCAATGCTATGAGATCAGGCACAATCACAACTAGCACCGCGTCATGGCTATCCCCATTCTTCGTCTCGCCTCAGTCATCAAGTTCGTAGATTCTCTTTCGGTCAAGATTTTCACGATATCCAGAGCAAAACGTGCCATTACGTCCTGACTGTGAGTCAGTATGACCACGCTGATTGACAAATAATCAACAGAATGACAATATTAGAAGAAAAAAATGTTGAATTATTACACCAGGATGTAGTGACAAATGTGCCCCGCAGAACGGTGCTGCAGTAGTCTAGAAACGGGCCCGATTTGGAACGGAGGAAGCACCCTAGAAATCAGACTTGACAGATTGAAGGAATGAGAGGAGATGATCTAACACAAATATCAAATCGAAAGATGATTTCTAAAGTGCTATGTAACGGTAGTTCTATGGAAGTTGGAGTGCTGCGAAATGAGCAATTGTGTGAAATAAAGACCACATGTACTCTGCAGATTTTTTGTTTTGTTTTGCTTTTTACCTCCACCAAGGGAGGAGGTTATGTTCATCATCGTTTGTTTGTTTGTTTGTTTGTCTGTGTGCAAAATAGCTCAAAAAGTTGTAAACGGACTTGGATGAAACTTACAGGAAAGGTTGAGAATGACACAAGGAACAGGTGATAAAATTTCAGTAGTGATCCAGGAATTTGTATAGATTTTATGAAGGATTTTCAATATTTTGGCAGGTAGGGTCAATGAACTTGGGAGTTCAAGCTGCACATTTTTTGAGGTTTGCATACGCGCACTAAAGTGTGTGCTCTAGTTTCTGCTGGGGTGAGGCACACTGTGCAGCTGGAAGTTGATGATGTAACAAAAGGCTTATTATTTGGGAAATGGGGCAATTTTCAGCATGCATACGTATGGGTGGAAATCACTGATCTCTATGGAAGATCAGTGGTGGAAATGAGCTGCTTGGCGGAGGTCCGCACTCTCCGAGTGCTTCTCTAGTTTTCATCTGTGTACACTGTATTTCACTAGCTTACAAAGTGCCTTTGGTGATGGCAATGACTTGCTTTTGTAAGGAGGTCTATTAGTGAGTGCAGAAATTTGAAATGATGTTCGAAACAAACCACATGCATTGTATGCAACCCTGCATCAGAAAATCCACAAAACTCCAGTAGGCCTAAAGATGCCAGTTTGGGTCATCTTGACTCATTTTGGGTTTGGGCTTTTTGTTTTCTTTTATAAAGCATGAAAGTACAGTATGAGCAGTGTTTTTACACATACATGTAGTACTAGTAGTGTTTTTATGCCCATTCATTTTTTTTTTTTTTTTTGTACAGGTTAATTTGTCTATTTTCTAC
This sequence comes from Diadema antillarum, assembly GCF_040938485.1. Classification (NCBI taxonomy): domain Eukaryota; kingdom Metazoa; phylum Echinodermata; class Echinoidea; order Diadematoida; family Diadematidae; genus Diadema; species Diadema antillarum. Next base: position 1,946,782 of record NW_027271387.1, on the reverse strand, counting down.
CATAGGGAAAGTGAAAGTGTCCATGAAAACCCTAATTAGAAATGGAAAACAGTCAACAGTAGCTTTGATAATATGATATACATTTTATTCATGAAAAGAATTTTCTTAGTGAGTGTCATCGATCTGAGTCTAAGATTTTTGGTTGATCTGACAGTTCCTTTCCAGTGCATTCTTGGATGCCATGGAGTTTTGAATCCACTGTCTGTTTGATGTTTATAGTCTCCATGTCAGTTACTTTCTGTGTGTTTGTGTGTGTGTTTGTGTGTATGTTTTTGTGTCTGTTGCAAATCCTCTTTAGAAATACATGTATTTTCATGTGAAATGATATCTTTTTAAATGAGTGGATTGGAATCATTGATTATTGTCTACAAAGTTTGGGACAAATTTTCACTTTCAGTCATTTTCACATCGTTTCTGTCTACAGGTTACATCACAAAGACGCTGAACCTTACGCTGAATGGCGACCCGAGTCAGTATTATCAAGATAACTGGAGAACGGAGACAGTAGAGGTAATTTGATTCATTTTGTATCAAATGTGGTAATTAAAGTCTTTAATATTCTAATTGATGATGATGTTGAGTAGTTTTAGGTGGGGTTATATAGTTTAAACTGCTCTATTTTGCTTTGTGCATACAAAGCCCAATAATCTTTAGCTTTGAAATGTAGGTCAACAAATTAGGCTAGAATAGATGAAAGATTCTCAATTCTTAAAAGTTTTCTGTGATTTTATCGTGACAAAACAGACAGAGACTAGCCAAAGAATAATTTAGATGTCATTGTTTATGTTTTGTAATTTCTGAACTGAGGGATTTAGAGTTTGAGATGGTGATTGGATAATAGAAATAATTAATCACTTTAACAGAATTCTTGTGTGACCTAATAACTAGATATGCAAGAAAAAATTGTGAGAAAAATTTGCAAAGAGTACCAAGTATTAATTAGAATCACTTTCCTGATCGAAGCCAAACTTCCAATGAATGTTTGCATTACCTCTTGTCAAATAGGTTTTCTTATAACAGAAAAAGAAAAGTAGGGTGAATTGTGAAATGATTATATAAATACAATGTACTGTATATATGCATCTGTATGTAATATGAAATCTTTGATTATTCAAAATGGTCCCCCTTGTTAACCCTCCCTGCTTTGCTTGTTCGCCAGATCATGGGCGAGTTTGTCGGTATCATCGTCTGCCTCTGCATCGGGCTGCTCTTCATCCTCGTCATGCCCTTCACCGCCCTCTTCTTCTGCTGCTGCCGTTGCTGCGACAACTGCGGGGGGAAGCGGGTGCAGCGGGAGACTAAGAGCATGGGGTGCAAGCGGGTCACCCTTAGTCTCTTCTTCCTCTCCATCACCGGTATCATTTGGTGAGTTTGTCCCACCTTCAGACCCTCCCGGGACCGGGGACCGGGGACCTGTATCTCACAATGTCATATGACTATGGCTTCGTTTATCAGCTTTCCCCATGTGTAAAATGTGTTTCAATAACCACAATCCAAATACGTTTGCAAATGCCTTTCAGATTGCGTTTCTTGAGTTGTTGCGTTTATCAGCTCTGTCGTGAATCGATTGGGAGGCCTTGTAAATGCGCAGCTGCACTGCGCAATTTGATCTGAGGAGCAGAGATGTTTAGTTGGCAGTGGTTGGCAAGCAGGTCTGAGCTACATATATGCCTTTAAAAAAAGACATTTCCTTTATCAACTGTACAGAAACGCGTTTCTGGCTCAAACGTGTGTGTGATCGCAGTCCAAATCTTAAGCGAAGTTATCCATGTGTCCCATGCTTTTCTAGATTTAAAGCCTAAAGATAGGATCACAATTGGCACAGAATGTCCTCAGATTTAGCCAAATATATGGGATCATGTTCTCCACTCTAAAGAGATCATACATTGTGATGTCATAAATTAAATTTACAAACTGCCTGGAGAGATCATGGAATTCTTAAAATATGGATGTACGTCAACGCCACCATAGAGACATCAGAGATTGTAAACTTCAAACATCGAAGAGCAGAACTGATGGGATAACCCTGATTATCTGTGAAGAAATATAGAATACAGACAACTTGTGTGTAGGAGGAAATGATGGCCCAAAAGGCCCTGTATCGAGAAGGATGAGGTGAAACGGTGCCCTTCTGAAAAACATAAACAGGAAAGAAATGTAAGATGCAGATATCAGATAAGCAAAATGTTGCTACCGGGCAACTAATTTAAAAAGAAGAAGAAGAAGAAGAAAAAAACCTGTTTTGTGGGAGAGTGAATGAATTGAGAGGTCATGTCTTTAGCTACATGAGGAATCCCCCTCTATGTTCTTGTTTACTCGCGATCTGACGTGTTTCACAATCGTCTGCGGATTAGGCGAGCCACTCCAGACGTTGCTCATTGATGTTGATGGGTGCATTGGTTGCCGTGGCAACAGGGAAATGTATCAAGAAACCAGACGCAATGTTTGTCAGGCTCCAGTGCCGTATAGACTGTTCAAAATCATCCGTCGATATACGCATAACACCAAATAATCAGTGAGTCGGACAGGAAGGTTACATGATGCAGTAAATGGAGCATTTATGACATGGGGGGTGGGGGATGGAGTTTTAGATGAATATTTTGTCTGACATTGCTTGACATTGATTGAATGAATTGACCTTACGTGAATTTTCCTAACTGCCAACTTTAGTTTGTGGCTGATCCATTAGACTTAATTAAGTAGGAAAATAATCCTCAAACATGATGAACATTAAATAGAGAATGTACTGCAAGAAAATTAGTCAGTTTTTATTCAAGTCATTTTGTTTGTTCTACACTAAAGTTTGGTGAAATTCACTGCGTTGAAAGTTTAATTATATTGAAGCCATAGTTTCAAAAAAGCAATTATTTTCAAAGTCTTAAAGGAAGAATAAAAAGAAACAGAAATACATGGACCTTATGTATACATTGTAGTTCTACAAATACGGGCAAACTCTTTCAGTGTATTTTTCATTCATTGCATGCCTATGCAGATATTCATGCTGAAATAAGGAGAAGAATATAGTTGCTTGGTTATACTTATTTCGTCACCATTTCTTGTTGTAGAGTAATCAATGTTTACAGTGAAAGCAGATCGTGCCAGAAATGTAAATCTTGAACCTCTATGAATAATATGTTGCTTTCTTTTGCACAGTCATTCTCTCTCATTAGATTTAAGTTTTTGTTTTTAAGACCACGGTTCCCGTAGTGACGGCTGTCTGTAGTTGGCTCGTATTATCAATTAATGCCAGTATGCTTGGCAAAGCAATGGCAGGATAATGAAAGGCAGAAGAAAAAAACTTCAGCTCCAATATTTGAGAAGATTTCAAGTGTTTTTATACCCAGAAAATTGTGCATAAGAATGGAAAGGATAAACAAAACTTCACATCTCTTCAAACAATTTTGTGATTATGCAAATATTATGTCAGAACTGGTAACGTGTCACAGCTCTGCTGTGCGCTCCTTCTCACGTTATCCACATTTGTTTGTTTATTTTATTTTTTGTCTATTGAAGCCACAGTCATATTGTTGAAGTGTTCTTGCAGAATGTACAAGGTACTAATTTTTTATTTATTAGATTTATTTACATTGTTTGTACATTGTATTATTTTTTTTTTTGCAATATTTCTCATCGAATACATCTTTTCAAGCATGAAATTGCAATAGTATTTTTCAGTGCTACAATATAACTTTACTGGCTTAGGGACAAAGTGCATTCGTACAGCTCAATGATAGATTCTTTGTTTTGGGTGAGAAGTCAAGTAGGACGATTATAAAGTCGGGGGGGGGGGGTGGGGGTTAAATTGATGGATTGATTGACATGCTCCCACCCCACTCCCTTTTTGAGGAACAAAGTTTGTTTGTTTTTTTCTTTGTTTGTTTGCAGAGTCAATTGTCACAGACTTTTAAGATTGTGATCACGGTAATCATTGTGTGCAAAGTCTCATCTTTCTATTTTATAGCTACTGTACATCTTTACCAAATGACAGGAATAGGGATCAGGCATAAATAACATTTTTGTGACTAGTTGCACAGATCCTTCTAGTATAGCCTATAGTTTCAGATCATGTGATCAGTGGTAAAAGCATAGCTGACATCGAAGGGGATGAAATGTCGCAGCCTATCACCTCACAATTTAAAGTAGCTGATTTTTGTGAGTGTGTGTGTGGGGGGGGGGGGGTGGGATATATTCCTGAAGTCCACATCTTGTGGATTCTACCAATGATTCTTAATCACTCCACATCATTTGGTATCATTTGATGGCATGGTCATGTACTGCAAATGATTTGCCTGAGCTGAGAATGAGCCCATGGTTCGTGTATGCACACAAGGTAAACCTGTGTGTTCTATGCCATTACAAAGTTTACAGTTCAGACAAGGGGGAGGGGGAGGTTTGATTTTTGTGGGACACTTACTTTGCTTGCTGCATGCGTGACGAGACGAAGTATGATTTCTCAAACAAGCCGTTGAACGTTGCACAAACATAGTCTTGCGGAGTATGTTGACATTGCATGTGAGGACATTGTTGATATTTGAATGGTGGTGCTTTTATGAGAAAGTGCATTTACATCCCCCTGCATACACCGAGGACCCCACTATCATGAAATATATAGAGATATGTTGTTGATTCAAAGGACACGTAAGGCTTGATTTGATGATCATGTGACAAGCGGGAGATAGCAAGAGATTTCTGCAGTTAATTTGGAGTGAAGTTTGTGAAATAGAATCTTCCACCATCATGTCTCAAGCTTGTATCAGTCATTAGATCTTGTAGGAATATGAAGCAAATGTCCTACATCGTATTTAAAAGGTTGAACCACTCTCATATCAGAGAGAGCGATCTACCCCAAGCGTAACTTGAGAAGGGTTACTGGACTGGGATTAATATTCAGTCTTGAAAACCTCTTTGAGCTGCTCGTGCCCTTGCAAGGGTGAAAGTGTCTTGCAATATTTAAATCTGGCTTGGTGAAGGTGATGGAATTATGCTGATTTTCAGTCTCGGCATCACCGATACTCCTCATGTCGCTAAAAGAGTTGCTTGTTTTTCTCATCACCAGGGAGGTGAGATTAAGCATTACTGTCTCGAGGGGGATCGCGCCAAATTGCTGATTTTAATTGATGACGATTCCGCTGCCTCGCGAGGTCCTACTTCCCTGATCGCGATGTTGGGAATTATCGAGTGGGAAGGGAATCATGTTTTGCCAGGAAGGAGGTGGGGAGATGTGTCGGTTGGAGTGAATGTTAACGGGACGGATCATCGCGAGTGGGTTGACGAGCTAACCTCGAGGGGGCCTCTTTTGGCCTGAAGTCGACACTTGTGCCCATCCCAATAACGGGGAGGGCGTTTGTACCAGGGGTCCCAGCAGCTACCCAAATTTCAACAAATTTCATTCAGAGGTGACGCACCAATAAGAGAAAGAAAAAAGCAACAAGTATTATAAACATGTAGGAATATGACACCTGATGATTTTTAAGAGAACATATATCATCTTATGGTGTTGAAAGTGTAAATTGTTAATTGGCAAACCCCTAGTCTTATCAAACTATTTTTGTGATAATAACTTTATCTGTTGATGAAATAATTTTAGAGACTTTTATCATCCATCATTTGTGAGGAATTGTACTGTAACAAATATTCCAGAGACCAGAGTGTTTTGGTAGTAATTTTCTTTTGGATACGGCCTGTGGGTCAGATCCTAGAATTTCTACATGGTCCTACTCTAATAATTGATGGTTTTTGTTATATATGACGAATAGCACTCTTGCAGCCTGGCTGCCCCTTTAATTCCAGCTATATTGAGAGCTTTTGCTAGCAGAGAATCTGCTGAGAATAGACAGAAAGTGATTGACAGTATATGCATGTCAGTACTTTTGTTTCTCTTCTTCTTTTTGTTTAGCCTCTCCTAGATCACAAGGCCAGGTAGTGAAAGTGCATATGTGAGGTACGACAAGATGAGGGGAGTCAGTCACACTTGATGCAATGTTTGATTGATGCAGTAATTTATCCCAAGGTCTCGTCATGTCACGAGGAGAAACGAAACTTGCGAGACAGGCGCGCCTCTGTTTGCCGGGTTAAAAATGTCTCGTAGATGTGCAGATAAGTAGTGGTGGCATTGTGTGCCATTATACCAGAAAGAAACCCTGTCATTGATAGCATAACACGCTATGAAATAAAAACTAAAAAATAGAATTGTGAGCTCCCTTTGAATCAAGGAAGTGGCTGAAAATATCTGGTTTCGCATAGCAAGTATGCAGAGAGCCATATCTGTTTATCTTTTTGAGGATGTTGAAGTTTTTAAGCACTGTAGCTGGTTCACAACATACAATGTAATAGTATGTTCCAAAGCAGCTTTTAGAAATAATGTCCTAGATAGAAATGCAGACCATTCAATGTGGGGAAGATAAAAAATTAATCTTAATCTCTCCACCTATGTGCAGGATATATAATAGAGAGATATGATGACATTTTGAATGATCAGAGTCAATTGTATTATTACAGGCTGTGCAACATTCTTCTGGTTTTGAGCAAAAGTCGTCATGATCGTGAATTCCTTTTCAAACAGTAGCTTTCCCTTAAGCCAACTCTCATTTGAACAGCGAAGAGTTCTCTTGAGAAAACTTACTCTGCCCCATGTGCCGACAAGGAAATACCACACATACTGTTCTCATCAAGCAAAGAATTTCCCCCTCCCCCTTTCGATTCAGCTTTGCTTGTCATATTCACTGCCATGACTGCTCGTTACTGTGACCATTACAACTCGCATTTTCTTTTCCTTTTTGTAGAGGAGTGGAGGGGAGGGTAGGGTAGGAAGTCAGCAGACGATGGTTAGATCTGTCATACACGGAAAGTGAGAGTTTTTTGATCCTTTTGAGATGTAATCCCCTCTATCAGAGCATCTACTCTCGGAGGTGGATCGCAGCGAGAAGAAGTCACGGAGGTGACAAGTGGTATTTCGCGGGGAAGGCGGGATTATCTAATAAGGGTCCGTGCCATGAGCCGAGTCGAAAATATTTTGCCACTTTGCGACGAGACAGGCTTAGAGATGTCACAGAAATTACACTCCGGCTCCAGATCACAGTGGTTGAACAGGGGGACACGAACGAGGGCGCTTTTTCTCAAGATCAGAGATAGATATTTGCAATTTTCTGTGATGTTGAAGATGAAAGAGGTATTAAATGCTTTGGTCTTCATGTAGCCAACACCTTGCACGGTGACTTTGTCAGTAAGTACCCCATTTTAACTCAAAGTGAAGATGTGACTCTTAACTCCCGTCAGTGTTTGCTTCATGGTCATGCGGTTATAGTCTTGTGTATTTGATTCTAGTTTTGAAAATTGTAGATGAGAATATCATTTGATTTCAGAGTTATTGCATGAAGCCTGGAAAATGACAACCCATCCTGTTTTACTGAATATGACAACATTCAATTTGTGATGACAGTTTAATAATTTACTAAATGTCAGGAATATGAAGTTGACCCCTTCATCTTTAAGTGAAGATATGGGATACTAGGGTCTTTAAAATATTGGGAGAAATACGTAAATTCAAAGAATACTAGTCATTTTCAACACTTACATGTAGCAGCTATAGTGCTCTGTTGATAGCTGCCCTTACAGTGGTTTGCACCTTTTGTGAAATAGAATAAAGGTTTGCCTCGTTTCAGCTACAAAACGTCCTATGATCAAAATCTGGTTTGAGCCAACTTGACCACAAAGTGCGCGCATTGACCCCTGGAGCGGTGTGGCATTGAAAAGTCGTGTTTGTGTCACTCGGTCATGTTTCATACGCTGTCGGTAATTCCCGTCCGAACGATCCGCGCGGTGAGAAAGCATAACAAGTTGTAAGAGGAGAGGCCATCTTCCTCCTTTCGTACCGCAAAACACTGGCCGGAGGAAGTGCCGCGAAGAGCGAGACGGCTAGAATTACAGCTTCGTGATTCAAAGTCCATCAGCATAGCGCCATCCGAAAGCGAATGCTGGAACCAGGAAAATGAAGTTTGAGTTCATTAAGTAGATTCTTTTTTTTTCTGTGCTGAAAGAGAAAAAGGGTTGGTGTCGAATTTTCCTCAAACTTTTTGTCAAAGCCTTTATGTGTTTGCATGTAATGAATGGAATGAGAGCAGAACAGGGGCATTTTTTTTTCGTCTCTAAGGCTACAGTAGACCTTAATCCTCAATATATCCTGTCATTTGAATAGGAACTTGTGGCACTTTTTTCCTCCCAGCTGAACATTGGTTCAGCAATTGCCGTGCTTATTGTAACCGATCCGGGATATTGAATACTTCCTTCCTTTTTCATGAAAAAAGCACAGGGCAACAAAAGGATTTTCGCCTACATGTACAGTTTCCATGTGGGGACAGTCCATACCCACATGTGGCTATGGCCTCCTTACACTTTCCATGCTTTTTTTTTTTCCAAAGCCAGCAAGTGAAAATGGAGAAACAAGAAATTGTTGATCAGTTGCAAAGAAATTGATCGTTTCAGCAAAGATGGTGCACATTGCTCTGTACGCAATGCCATGGATAGAGGGCATTAAGCTCTTGTGTGGGTAGCTTGGTAACTCAGCGATGGGGAATCTTGTCTGCATTGGTAGACTTTGTCTTACCCTTCCGTAAACTGCTTCTTAGGGCTCTTCCTTTCCAGGTCAAAGGAAAGGGGTTCAAAGAACTGGCGGTCTTTTCTTTTGCGCCTCGCAGCTCGGTCGGTCGGTCGGTCCAGGAGCCAGCGGTGGTTAGGGAAAACCCGAGGTTGCCAATCAAACGGGATTGTTGGGAGACAAATCAAATTAAGTCCCCTCATTAGCGGCGATTAGGGCTGGCATACCAGACATGTCGTTCAGATTTATGGCTTGCCAGTAGAGGAAGTTCAAGTGCTACTAGGAAAAAGAGACTTACCTTGTGCAATGTAGTTCAGTGTCGCTCTGTAAAATGTTGCCAGGAGATTTAGCTACTGTACAACTGTATGTAATAGGCTTAAAGGCTTACATTGAAAACATTGATCTGAGTTTGTGCAGGTTTTTATGTTGTGAAATTGAAAGTGCATCGATGAAGATACATCAAGAGATTTGGCAATATGACTGTCAGAAACCATTTTTAATAGCATTTCTTTGTCATGCCATGACCTATTTGATTTGCAGCATATGATTTATCGTCAGCTCAGAACATGATGGGAGTTCACTTGAGACGTGTTACTGGTACTTACGCCCTTTTGGTCCTCAACTCACCAATTGTCTCAAGAGTCCTCTGCAAACTTGTCACAAGAGACCTTCTCCCTATGAAGAATCAGATCTGTTTGTTTACCTGGATGTAAGCTAACATGTCTTTTTGCTACATGCCAAAATTACAAAGTGGAAACAAGTAGAATGAAGAAAGTTTCATCAGTTTTGACACAACTTGAGAAAGGGCCAGAATCACAAAGTTTAAAGATCCTATATGAAGGGAATAAATGTTCGTAAAATTCGTTTGTAGATGAAATATATGTTGGTAATTGACCAATTATGCAAAAAGTTTGGCTCAAATCCCCGCAAGCATCTAGATATCCGCTATTTGCAAGTCCCAAACATCCCCCTCCCTCCCCCTCGAAAACCAGCCACAGTACGGGACTCCAAAAGTTGTGACGTCACGCCAGGGTAGTTAGAGCCACGGGCCCCCGGATGCTCTGTAGAAAAGCATTTGGCATCGGGAAAGAATTTCTGTCAATTTTTTTTCAAAGTCTGAAATCTCTGCTATTTATACTTTTGACACCAACTCTTTACTGTTTGTCTACACTTAATAGTATTATCATGAACTGCTTCTTCTCAAACAATTATTTTGTATTACTATGATCTGCAACAAGCCCAAATTTCACACAATTATCACAATTTTCTCCTCATAGTTTTGGTGCGAAAGTAGATCCGGTCGGCCGTCGGTCGGTATGACGTACTGTAAGTGTAAGTGGAAATTTTCGCGGTGTTCAAATTTTCGCGCATTTCGCGCAACCAGAAACAAGCGCGAAAATAAAAGCACGCGAATATTTTTGCTTGCCATATGTGCCTGTGCGTGATGTCTTGATTCCGCGGAATTAAAAACAAGCGAAACTCTTCCGACCAGGCCAAGCGCGAAAAATTAGTCACGCGAAAATATCCACTTTTACAGTATCACCTCGCAGCTCGTATCGTATGCATTGTACGTACGTACGTACGTGCGGTTCACATTTGTATCATCGTAACTTTTTCATAGCGGTTCGTTTCGAAATTTCGCGTCGATCAATTTTGAGCTTTCACTCCTTCCGAAAATGGCCGAGAACAGTGAGTTAGATCAGAGTGATCTTTTCATGGACTTTGAGGAGTACGTTAGTGAAGAGGAAGGAAGCGACAAAAGCAGAGAAGGGGACGAGAATACAGACGAGGACGATGGAAGTTGGGAAGATGTAAGCTGGGGAGAGGACGATGGAGAAGTGGGAGAGCAAGGTGCTGTCGACGTCAATCCAGCCGGGGAAGCAGCGGCAGGGCCACGGGTGCCGCAACCCTATTGTCATGAGCCGCTGCCTTTCGATGGAGATGGAATGGCAAACGACGGGGATGCTCCTCGTCTCGATTTTGATCCAGAACGGCTTTTGAATAACAATTGGTAAGTTCGAAACATGTCTTGAGCTGCAGGCGTCTCGGAGTTAGTGCAGTTTTCACTGCGGGCGATGTGAGGAAACTACTAACTCCTAAAGCCTCTAGTCTAGAGACTAGACTATTTTCTAACTAACAATTCAGCTCATTTTTTGTCCAGATTTAGCTTTTCATCAAACAGTCTTAATGTACGGGCCTACGGCGCGGCCCTAAGGCTAAACGGTCAGCCCCTGACCACAGACACTAGACAGATAGGAGTCCCTGTAAAAAGGCTGTATGCTATTATTACTGATTCAGTTTGGATCAGTAAATAAGACAGGGTTAGCTTGTTACTTGTTAGATCTAAAGTCTTAATAAATTAAAGACTTTAAAACCTGTGTCCCCATCTGTAAAAATTATTGAGGAATATGTGAAACTTACCAATGTTATGGTATAAAAAACTATAAATAAACTGATTTCCCATCATTACAGACACTTTTCTTGTGCCAATACAGTTTCCGAGACGCTCGCAAAAGAAACACATTTTTCAATCTGTTGCATGTGCACATGCCGCATGCCCAGACGTCTTTGCTAACCTACGTACATTTTTTTGTACAAGGCAAAAAATAATTATGAAAGAATTGATGCAGCAAGCAGGATCATGTGTTGAGCAAAGTACCAAATGATTCGTTAATTCGTTCATAATTAGTTTGTATAGTCAAGAGAATGCAAGCTCAATTCAAGTGAGCCTTCTACTGTATTTATGCCATGTACTTCACACAGAAGTATGTGAGTGGTAAATTTGGCAATTGGCATTATATTTCAATTGGGAAAATGGACATTGATCAATCATTAAATGCAGATATTTCTTCGTAATTGAATATGCATAATTAACAGGTGAACCAGTGTGAAAGATACCTCATAGACGCCAAGCCTCAGACCCTGAACTCTAGACTGCTTTGCAATGTACTGTGACAAATGCGTAAACTCCATTTGTTAGTAAGAATCTTTCTGCCCCATAACTTATGATTATACAGAGATAAAGATATATTATTTTGGAAAGATTGTTTCTTAAAAACATTGATCATGGGGTCCATGAGGCTTTGATAAAATGCAAATGTATCTCTTATTCATACCGTGTCTCAGATGCTGTGCTTATCAACTGATTTTATGTAATTCAACTGAACATTTATATTCTTTCTCCTTGATTGGTTCAGGTGCATGTGTGGTGGCCACTGTCACGTGGAGCAGTCCTTCACTGCAGGGGACTGCATTTGCTGCAGGGAGATACCAGAAGTCGCTTCGGAGGCCGAGGCCCAAGGAAGTCAGTGCCTAACCACTTTACAAGCATTTGAAGCAGCAATTCTCAACCCCATTTCGTTGTACATTGGATGGCTTGAGTATACAGAAAGATGGCGTCAAGCATCTAGAGCTTTTGGGAACCGGAACAATGAGTGAGTAAAAACCAAGTGTACATACATGTAATTATTTTGATTCATCAGGGTTTTTCATGCATATTAAGGTTCCTTAATTTGAAAAATTATTAGTCTGAAGAATCTGTAAACTTTGCAAGACCCTGGGAAGAGAATTTTTTTTTTTTTTTCCTTTTGGTTAGTCATAATTTTCTTGTACATAAGTAACATTACAGTACTTGATTTTTAATTGCTCTGAAATGACTCTTGGAGTTTTATTGCTTTAGAGATATATATGCCCCTTTTTTTTTAATTTTTATCTTACAATTTTTCAAGAGGAGTGGTTAAATAATATTGTGAACTTAACAGGAGGTAATTAAGAATTAGAAACATGACTATGTTGTGGAGGAATTAATGAAGCAAATCATTTCTGAAATATTTTGTCCCCTTTATGTCATTGGTTTTGCAGGAAATACAGATACGTTGCCTATCGGAAGGTAGTGAGGTGGTGTTGGGGCTTTCTTGGGAAAGACATCCGAGTTCAGCTGCCTGCCTGCATACATTCTAAGATAATGAGAGCGTATCCAGATGGCGCCCACAACTACAAAGGAACTGTGCTTAGAGTGCTTAGACGTTAGGGATTTTTCTATATGAGCTTTCCAGAACTTTCAATTGTTTTTCGGTTATGTAAATGAATGTATGTTGTGAATATTCAGACATGTGAGATTTACCCAATGAGTTGTAAAATCAGAAAATATAAGATAAGGGGGCTTATGTTTATCTGCACCATTTTCATTATTTGTTCTAATCACTAGTAATTTTATGTGTTTTTTAAAAATAAATTTTTGTTTATTTTTTATTTTGCTCTGCTCTTGAAAAATGTGACATAATCCCTTACCTGTTCTACGGTCTGGTGCATATATTGAAATAACTACAATGTTGGGTTGATTTTTTCTGCAGAGCACATTGAATCCTCAATCAATGTACATAGTCTTGTCTGTCTTGATAGTTACAAACATCTCCTTTTTTAAAAACATATATTTTGTTATAGTTGCCTTGGATTTTACTTATACTTTTGCAAGGTTGTAAGTTTTTCAGCACATGATAAAGAACTTGGTATCAAACAAAAGAAGAATAGGGGCACTTTAAAAAGATCCCAATTATCTTGTTACTTTTCATTTTAACAAAAGGGAAGATGTATGTTTTTTTTTGAAACTATGAGTACTGCAGTTGCTCTTGATCAATAGATACAAATATTTATGTTAAAATCATTATTTTTCTTAATCTCCATATCCATTACTTTGCAATCTTATTCTTCCCTATGAAAGAGGAAAAGTTAGTATGTTATGCTTTGGAAATGATATACTTTATATCATTTGTAATCAGGGCTCTACAAAAATTTAAAATTCTGCTTGCCATGTCAGGCAAATTGATTGTAATTTCACTTTCCCGGCAGCAAGAGCAACATGCCCAATTTTCTTGCTTTTTTGTCTTTACAATATTATTTCTATTTCTGTAATATGTTTCAAAAGTTAATGATGAAGACATGAGTGAGTTTGTTTAAGAACATGATAAACATTTAACAAGTCAGGGTTGGCATATTTTCCACTTTTTGCCATATTTTCCAGACAGTGTCCGATATAAGTTCAAGTTTTATGTACAAAGTCAGTTGGAGATATTACATTTCCCGGCCAGTGGACTGGGAAATATGATATCGGCCGGGAAATATGCCAACCCTGTAACAAGTGTTTGTGGTAATGCTCAAAATATGATTTTCAACAATCGTTACACCCTGGCTTGGTTAATATTAGCGGCAAGTATCTACATACATTATTCCCCAATTAAATTTTTTGCCATGGTCTACTCAATGTGGTGCTGTAATACAAATGTATTTGTGCCCAATGCATTTACAACTCATAAATCACTTGTTTACAGTCTAGCGCTCAGCTTGTATAGTTTTTTTTTTCTTTTTTTTTTATAAGTTTTATTGAGGGATGCGTTTCTGATATGTGAGCTAGCTGCACTGAAGAACAAAACATTCACATTCCTCCAAAAGATATCCACTTGCCCGAATGGGCAAGTGAGTTTGACATTTGCTTGCCCATAGGTGAATTTTACTTGCCCTCGGCAAGTGGGTTTGTAAAGCCCTGTTTTTAATAAAAATATACCATGCTCGCTTCGTATTACATCAGCAATTGGGGAAGTATGTGTACAATTATGCTAATTGATGTGGCTTTTAGCTGGTGCTGGTGATGCATGATGTTATGCTTGGAAAAATTTTCACTTACTTTAAGTTTGACCCCCCCAAAAAAAGACAGACGGAATTATACACTCTCAAATTTGTGACACATGATTTGCTTGCTTTTCAACTTAGTTGGAATGCAACATGGTAACACCTTAGATATGGCACTTACGAAATTCAAATGATTTTTTTTTTAAAGATTCTGTGAATCTGGTGTAATTTTAACTTTTGAGTTTAATTCTACGACCAGTTTCTGAAATCCCCATAGATTGACTCCAACTACCAAAATGAAAGGCATGACATTCCTTTTTGAGGCTGCAAGAATGCTCTTTTGTAGCTACACTGTACTTTTATTCACTGTGTACATTACCATTAGTATAGTGGACTCTTATTATAATGAGCACTGATTTAAAGAGGTTTCATTTCAAGGTAATTTTTATGGTCCCAAATTGTCAAATCTGTGTATTGTTTTTATAACCCTGATATAACAAGGTTTCATCATAACAAGCATATTTTTCTGGTCGCAAGGAGCTTGTTATATCGAGAGTCCACTGTATCATATTTTGGGGTATTGAATGACATGTACATTCTATTGTCAAGTCTACATGCCAATTGATGCAGAATTTGAAATTATAATGCACTTCATTATCAACATTTCTTATAAGTCAATAAATGTTTGATGCATCCAGTACTATAATAATGTACAAAGACTGAAATGATTATCTCCTTTTCTTGATGGTAATCATTAATTTAGTTTTAGTCCTTCGCATTTGTACTTGATGGACGCTCAAAATTTGTCATGTAGTAATCATACATGTGTGAACTTTGAAAATCAGACCAGACATTTTCTGTGAAGAAATTATGAACACTTTTCTGGATGATGTTAGTACGAACATTCAGCATAGACTGAACTGATTGTCATGTAAATAATTAGAGAAAGGTGCTGCTCATGAAAGAATTTCTTGACAGGTATGTATGCCCACAGCATGCTTGCTACCAGTCTCGGAATTATCCCTTTTAATTGAAGTTAAAATCGTACTTGTTTTGTTGAAGTAAAACATTTTAGAATCGGGCACATGTTAGGAGCTCTGAACCAGCCCAACTGGATATACCCTGTATAGGAGCTGTGCTATATAAGTTGATATATATATGTATATGGAACTTTCTTTACTCTTGCAAGAGTTCTTCATGGTCTTGTAAATAATTTTTTACAGATTTTGTACCAAAAAAAAAATAAATCTTATAACTACCTCTTATTTCTATGACGCATTTCCATTTCATTCAGTAAGTGGGTAACAGGGGACTTTGAAAGTGGATTATGTGAACGGGTTTTGATAATTATATATTTAAAAAGACTTTTAAATATAGAGCATATGGCTAAAACAGTAATGGCTAAAACAGTATTCCCTAGGGGTGAGAGATCTGGGAGTATGAGAGAGATGGAGACAGAGTGACAAAGATAAGCAGGTAGCGAAGAAATAGGAAGTTTAGACATCAGTTGCATTCTGGATATGACAACATAGTTGTCAGTATAGAATAATAAATACCTCAACAAAATTATGTTCTGATAATAAAATGGCAAAGGAATGAGATCGTATATTTCATACAGACATTGAAGTATAATTATTAAGATGAATATGATTGTTATTGGTGATGGTGATAAATGTTTGTTGTACATGTCACGTGCTAAATCCCCCCCCCCCCACCAAACACACATACACATACACAGTCTACTTTTTTGTCTAGAGCATATAGAACTGCATATATGTAGGCTGTGTGCAAACTAAATTGGAGAAGTGGCCTCTTTCATGAGATGGCCATGATGAATATAAATGGAAAAATAAGGAAAATGAATACTCACTAATAACATGTAAATAAGAATCATAACAGTGTAAACACATTCAAAACCAATGAAAATGAATGGATGGAATAGTGCTTTAAAATGTGAGAAAGAAAGAAATGGACACTTTCTATTGATATAACAAATACCAAATGGCTTTATTGCAACATGAAACATTAAAAATGGCATATCTGGCCATGAGATGTGACCTTCTCAATCCAATACATTTCTTCTCTATTCATACACAACATTTCTCCAAATGTTGAATGTTGATAATTGGTAAAATTTCTCGCACATTTGCACACAATAAATGTTATATGTTTGGCTGATTCTTGGAGGGTTGTGCCCCCTTACCTGTAACCCTTGGCTTTACAGTGATCTTTGACTCCCAAAGTGAAATCTACATCCAAGTGTGGTTACAAACAAGATAATTTGATCAAAAGTCAAAGTGTATCTCTCCCCTAAAATTCAAATTAGAGTGGTATAAAAACATAAATCCTATTCCTACCAATAAAGCTCATATAAATGAGGAATATTAATTCATGAAGTCCACACACTATCACAAGATCTGCAATATTTTGAAGCCAGATCAGAAATAGTAGCCAAGCGCAGCCTAGATGCAAGCAAAGGAAACATGCACATGCTTCTGGGCTATGCACAGTAACTATTTTCTGATCTGGCTTCTATTGCAGCACTCAAAGCCTTTTGTGAGTGGATAAGATTTCATTTGAGATACTTTTTTTACCACTCAAAATTTAATTTTAGGGGAGAGATACACTTCAACACAAGCATGCTCAACGTCTACATTTTTTTGGACTTGAAGAATAAGGAGTAGAAAAATCATGAAAAATAGTTCAAAAAAAAATTTCCCTTCAATTTGAGCCTACATTTATCACAGTCAAATGTACAAGACGATCACAGGATTTTTTCAAACAAACTTAGATCAAGAAATCCTCAAATAGGCAATGCTTTGATTAACAAGAGCCCCAGGGGGCACGCGCTCACCTGAGGTCACGCAATTTGTAATTTGTCGCAAATTAGGCATTACCATTCTGGGTCCTCCCTAGGGCCCCCTGCGGGCTACAGATTGCCATACCTCTATTAAAAAGAGTGTTATCACTTAGAACTGTGATGGAGAGACACTCTCGATGTCCACTAAATTATTTATTTATCCACCCCCTCCCCCCCCCCCCCCCCCCCCCCCTCAATGATGCCATATTGAGTGCCAACAGGGTAAGACTTGGGTACTCTGTTTCTCAACCTATGAAGGTCTTTTATCATATAAGTTGCAAGTAACTTTTTAAATCTGTTTAAAAAATCTTATATTTTGGGGAATCGCTCTTCCTCTATTGGTCATGTGAGTTACATGTACCATATGGGAAATAAGCATCATTCCTATCAAGATTTGAAGATATTGAATAATGATCTTATAATTAAAAAAAAAAAGTCACTTTCCCCTAGTGTCCTAGTGAAATTGACACTGTTTTGCCATTTGGGAGCCTTCCCCCTGGGCCCCTATGGGGGCTACAGGTACCGAATGAATAAGTGTGCAGTCTTGGCCCATAAGCATTATTCCTACAAATTTAAAAAGGAGAAAAAATATCATTTCCCCTTGAAGTGCCCCAAATCCCAACTTCCAACCAAATATAGGGACCCAAGGAGGCCATATTTGGAACTCTCATGAACAACTTTCATTCTTCACTATGTACATTGCAGGTATCTACACACAAACCGATTCGAGTTTTCTCCACATGGATCTTGAGATGTTTGGATTTATAGACTTTTGCTCCTGGGGGCTACAGCTAACATTTGGACAACTTTGCATTCCCTACCCATATCAGGATCATTTTGAAAAAGGAAAATTTTTGAAAATATCACTTTGTGCCCCATTTCCCAACTTTATACACCTTACAGGGGCCCTAGGGGGCCATCTCCAGAACTCTCATAACGACTTTCATTTTTCACTTATGCAGATAACTACACAAATTTTTTTTGACTTTTCTCCTTCTGGATCTGGAGATGTTTAAAATTTAGTTTTTTGCGTCATTGGTCCCCTCCCCCTGTAGGTCCCCCAATGTTGCCAATTTGAATGATGAAAAAGGGACATATTCCTACGAAATAAACCCTATGCACTGATGGATTATGCCATAAAAGTTCATTAACCCATGCCGGGTCAACTGCAATGTTAATCTACCATAAGGTCGCAAACTGACCTATGGATCAAAGTAAATAGGCCATAAGAGAAACTGTGACATTTGACCTTTAGTTATATATGCATACAACACTGAAATTCCATAAAGTAGTATGTTATCACAAACATGGATGTTGCATGCATAAATAGAAACTCCCCAACCCACTGTAATTGATCTTTCACCTTACCTTTAACTTTCATCACAAAGGCTTCACAAAATTATGGTCGTTTTTTTCTTTTTTTTTATGCCTTGCTATCAAAATTTGGCTAGATTGAAATTTCCTAGTGCTCTGGATTTAATTGCAGACATACCCATATCAGGGCAAGACCTTTCACATTCAATGCAACACCAAAATGTCTACCCACTTTATTTGCTGCCTATGTACCACAGTCCTTCTTCACTAGCAATTACAGGAAAACCCCGCTATAACGAGGTCAGTGGGACAACCATTTTTCCCTCGTTATGCCTGGTACCTCGTTGTAAATGTATACATCTTTGTACCATTTCAATAAGTGCAAATGAAAACGGGACAAGTAAAATCTCCTTGTTATAAGCGGTATCTTGCTATATCCGAGCTCGTTATAACGGGGTTTCCCTGTATTAGATGGAGTTACTGGTGAGTGAAGGAGAAGGATTTTCAGATATGGTACATTGATCTTGAACCTAGGTAGATCTGGCCAAATTATTATCAGCACACTGGCACAACATGGATAAACGTGGACCTAGTATGATCAAAATCTATCCTGGAGTAAAGTACTAGTTCATTGACCTTTGACCCCGGGTTTTGTTGCACATCATGGGGTACCAATTATGATCAAAATCTATCCAGGTTTTCGTGTTATCATGTGAACGAAAAATCCAGACAGAAAGACGGACAATCCGAAAGTACATGAATTATGTCATCAGCACTTCGTTGCGGAGGCATATTAATGAGAATATTCAAATTGCCATGTTTGATTAATCACATTTGCACATTTGATTAATCTTGAACGCAATCCTAAGAAACTGAAGGAAGGTCTGAATGTCAGTGTTTTTATCTCAAATATGTGTAGGGAACCCAATGCGTTGAAGGCCATTCTGTCTTCTTCACTGCTTTGCAAATCGACGATGTTTCTCCAACATCTTGACAGCCTCTTCCTTGTTGGGGCGTTCTACTCTTGAGCAGAGGGCTGGCTTGGCCTGCAATTCAGGAATTGTTGACCGGATCTTGTTCTTTCCAGACACGAGTTGCATAGTTTCGTCCATGAGGGCTGCCACATACTCTATAGTTGTGAGATACAATAAAATGAGAGAAGTAGCAAAATGAACATTTTGATCGAATACAGACACACACACACACACATGTATTCACATCCTCGTATGGCATACCCTTGTTGGAGACACACAAACATACATGAAGTACATCCAAAATCAATTGTTTATGTTGTGGGACAATTATTCTCAGGAATTTCTATTGTTGGTTGTCCTCCAACAGTATGGCATTCATCCCCAACATATATACACACACACACACACACACACACACACACGTAATGAACCCGTTTCATAGTCCCCTGCTCGAACTCATTCCGCAGAAAGCAAAATTACAATATCTGTCATCCGTGACACATTCTGAATTAAAGTAGATTTCTAAATGCATCAAGAAAGACAGAGGGTATGATTTTTCTTTTCTTAGAATGAGCATGGGTAGTTAGACAACTTGTGGAACGAGTCATGCAGATAAGAACTTGTGGCTCTGAATCATTGATGCTTTGATCATTTTAGCTACCAAGGGGGAACAAGGCAGTTCTCGAACCACAAGTGTCGCCTGATCACGCAATATACATTTTTTAACAGGTGAATGTTGAAGTGACAGGTGTGATAATGAAAGGTCTGATATTGTACATAACTTTCACTAAAGTTGAGTTGTAATAAGAATAAAACATATCTGCAAGGAATTGGAAGATGGTGATAATGAAACAAATAGTGTCTCGTATAATAAATATGCTAGTTAGGGAATAACAGTTGAGAAATAACACCAGGTTAGTAAAGTGCAGCAACAGGTATAAAAGTGTTAAATTGAACATGATTGTGTAGTGTTGCTCTGTGAAGGAAATGAAGGCTAACGCCTGTAGCATGCAAGAAATCATGCAGTCATAAATTGCTTAGTGCAAGCAAGAACATGATTTTGTTTTTGATTGAAGAGAGATTGTTCAAACAAAAAAGATTAACCAAAATAACAAACAATTTGACATCAAATGACCTTGTCATGTGACATTTGACCTTGTCATGTGACCTAAAAGTGTGTCATAATGTGAAGGCTTCCATAGTGCACCTATGATCCAAGTTATGACTGAAGAGAGCTTGTTCGAACAGGAGCAATTTTAAAAAGGTTAACCGAAACTTTAACGGACACACGGACGGACGTACGGACATACAGAATATGGATCGTTATGTGTCTCCACGAACATTTGTTCAGGCTACACAAAAACACTGAACAATTCAAGAGACTAGGATACAAGGATGAACTTACTGAATGTGCAAGATGTCAGCACTTTGGACACAGTGTGTCCACCTTCTTTGGCCTTTGGGTAGCTGATGCGGTACATGGGGGTGCCATCAGCCCTGGTTGCTTGGTTTCGACCGGCGTTCTCATTCCAGTGCAACATGGCAAGGAACAGTCTGAAAATTGTAATAAGTAGTGGAGGGGAGTTGACACAAATTGAACAAACACAAGCAAAATTAAATCCTTAGTCCATGTTGATCGCTTCATTATCTGAAAAGAATTGACATATGTGTATATTTGGTCTATTCAGGTACATTCTGAATCATTTGGAAAACAGTGAGTGAAAAACCCAAGATTGCTCTAAGGGTGGGGGTGGGGTGGGGGGGGGGGTGGGGTGGGGGGGAATCAATCCCTTATCCCTTCAACTTCGAACACAATAACCTTGCGACATGAAAAGACCAGGCCTCAACACTTCTGGATTTGCTCCCCCCCCCCCCCCAGTCCGCGCTATCATTTGAAATCAAATTACCATCACAATTTCACATCCAATTTTGTAAACACATTTCACTTCTATATGTGCACAATTTAACGATTTTGTGTACACTTTTTAAACAAATTATTCAAAAGTATAAACACTGAACTATGGCCTGATTGGTGTCACTGTGCCATCCCTTCAGCCTGTAATGATTCAACTGAAAGATGTCCTTACCTGCACTTCATACCAGTGTACGAGAAGGCAAGCATTTTCGGACACCAATACAGCAACACACTGTGAAAAGCCTCCACAGAGCTTGTCTGATCCAGTGGGGACATCTTCTTGATGTCGTTGACTAGTCTGGTCTTTGTAATTTCCTCCGACAGCTTCTCAAATGCCTTGGTACCTAAGGACATAAAATAATAAATAATTAGTACATGTACAAACTAAACAAGGCGGTTCTGGAACCACTAGTGTCGCCTGATCACGCATTCCACGCAATATACATTTTTGTTTATGAATGAAGTAAGCTTGCTTGAACAGGATCAATTTTTAAAAAGGTTAAGCAAACGTACAAACAATTTGACCTCAAATTACCTTGTCATGTGACCTTTGACCTTGTCATGTGACCTAAAAGTGTGTCATAATGTGAAGGCTTCCATAGTGCACCTTTGATCCAAGTTTGGTTATGATTGAAGAGAGCTTGTTCGAACAGGAGCAGGTTTACCAAAATAACGAACAATTTGACCTCAAATGACCTTGTCAGGTGACCTTTGACCTTGTCATGTGACATAAAAGTGTGTCATAATGTGAAGGCTTCCATAGTGCACCTATGATCCAAGTTTGGTTATGATTGAAGAGAGCTTGTTCGAACAGGAGCAATTTTAAAAAGGTTGAACCAAAACTTTAACGGACACACGGACGGACGAACGAACGGACATACAGTATTTGGATCGCTATGTGTCTCCACGAAAATTCGTTCAGGCGACACAACATACTTGAAAGAAATCTGTTACTTTGTTGTTGCATTCTTGATCCTATGTAATATTTCCCATAAGGTAGTCGATTTTTGTGTTCATTTAATACCGATGAAATTAACTCACATGAATGTTACCAAAATCTTTAAAAAAAAATATTGCTTGCATTTTGATTTTATATGTTTTAGATAGTCAATCATGCAAGCTCTTTCTTTGATTTTACCTTCTGCAAATATATCACTTTGATGTAAAATGTTAAAGGAGTACGTCATACGGGATCAATATCTTAAAAGTATGAAATGTATTCCTCCTATGGTAGAAAACCTAAAGGATTTGATTTCTTATCAGAGTAACCTAACATCATGCATTGAGAAGTGTGTTCTGAGTGAATGACATTCCTAATATATTGCACATGTATTTAATACTATTTTTTCCTTCTTCTTGCAACTTCTTTCTCTCAACATTTCAAAAAGTTTCTCCAGTATTCAATAAAAGTTGAAAACATGGCTATAGAATTTTCAAGTATAATCTTTCTTTTCATAATATACAGTGCTACCACACTAAGTTTCACTAACCTTGCCTCATCCACTCCCGTTGTCCATATTCCTCTCCATGTGCACAAGTAGGGAAGAGGTCTCCATGGTTGTCATGGACATTCCTAATGTGGTTTAGAATGGATTTGTACTTCGCTGCAATCATATCTCCATTGCCATCCGGACTTGAAGCGGCACACCAGTACACGTGGCTGACAATCGATCGCTTCCATCTGCCCACAACTTCACAGTCCTTCAGCTTGGCTACCGCATTGATTTTTTTCTTTAGACCTAAATGCAGTTATGTAATAAAATGTCAGAAGAAAAAAAAAAAGATGAAAATTTAATGCTTTATAATGGAGAAAGACTACGGTTCAGAAATGTACTACATGACTTTTCATGTGAACAAGATATTCACTACATTTGCATGTAGATTTACATGAAAAGGCACAAACCTCTCACTCTCATTGCAATTTTTCCTATTCAGACAGAAGAATAATAAAAAAGTGCTTCTGTGTGATCAACAGTTCTATTACACATTCTCGTAGGTTAAAAACAAAATTTACATTTTATTTTACGATAACATCTGTTCAAGCTTTTTAGATAAAATTATATCATAAACAAAACTAAAAGATTAATTTAGTAATTACATTTAATTGCCTGTGTAAATTACAATAAACCATCCATCCCTGTCTCTGGTTAGTTACTTTTAATGAAGAATGTGAATTTTTAGCATTTTTGGAAAATAAATCTTCAAACATGCCTTCACCTTTTGCGATGTGCCACACATCATACTTGTGTTGGATTTCAGGATAGGTCTCTCTCATCCACTTTGCGACTTGCGTGTGTCTGTCGGTCACGAGTGTGTCCACTTTCATCTGTTTGTCCTGGAGACTAGCCAGTGCCCTTGCGAGACCCTCTTTCTCCATCGCATTACTGTTTTTCACCTCATTGCTCTACATAAGAATTTATTTTTGGAGAAAAAAATAAAACTATTGACTTCTAAGTCAGAGGAACATGCATGAGCTTTTTATTGCTATAAACAACGGCACCCATTTTTTTCTTTTTGTTGTTCTTTATTATAGATTATCAACCAGCATTTTTGATCAACTCCAACTTTTTTTTTTTTTAAATTCGAGTAAAAGCATTATTTGATCAAAAATGAACTTTTGTACATACATTAAAATTTTGTAAATACAAGTGACATATTAACCCAGATTTTACACAGGCGCGGCGGAGCACCCCAATTTGCATCTCATTATCTGCCCGTTCTATTTGAATTCGTAACGGACTTCTACGGCAATCCGAAATTGTGGTCACTGAAAGTCAAAATCTTTACATTCAAGTTTCTTCGCTTTGCATGGGAGTTGTGAAGTGAAACTTTCCAGTCTATCTAAGTTTTCAATGAACTTGATATTCATGCAAAAAATATGAAATTTGATAAAATAAAACATGAGATATGAACCCGTTTTGAAATCAGAGTCACGAAAAACACGCTACCTATTTTTTTCTGACTGTGCCCTGGCCGGCATTCCATATTCACGAAATTCAGTATACATATTCACGAAGGTGCAATCCATATATGGTAGAAATTTTTGCTTGGGCCATCGTGTAGTTTTGGAGATATCATTAGTTTTCTACAGGTCTCGTGAAAATTTTGAGTCAGCGAACTCAGAGCGAGCGTTGTAATTCCCATAGGGAATATGCGCATGCGCAATGCACGGTGTCGCAGCAGCTCGTGTGAAAGAAAATGCAGTGCACACGTTGCGTACGCGAGTATGCTTTAGCCAGGGAGGTGGAAGAAAGAAGAAAGATGGAGATGGCACTCTGAGAGCTTCCCTCAGAAAAAAAATCAAGTGGTCTTACACCGATTAACTTCTTGAAATCCAACCCTCATTCTGTGATAAATATGTCAAAATCTGGCCTTATCGGTCCACCCATCACCCTCCGGCGCACTAGAGTGACGCAACATGATCTCCTTTCCAGGCCTTCCATAAACACACGCTCGTAAAAATCGGGCTTTGAAGCGATGCGTGGCACCGACAATATGACGTCATATTCAAAATTTTGGCAGTCTATTACATTCAGTGAAAGACGTCCCCCTTCGAAAGCTACAACTTATGGCTCAAGAATTGGGTAGCGTAGTATGTCTATACCTTTCGCTGGTTCAGCAGACTGTGCTGAGGAGATTGCCGTTTGAACCAGCGAAATCGGTACACAAACAACGGAGTTACTGAGCAGTAAGTTTTGTGCGCTAGAGATGTCATCATATTGTTTCTGTATCGATTATGAGAAATCCCGCACATTTCCGCAATTTTTTTATAGTTCGAGAGGTAGGGCTGACCTTGATCTTCAAAATGATATAAGTTACATGAGCGTGTTCGGGCGTGTTTTCAAACAGTTCGAGTGTAAAAGTAGTGCTTCATAGAGACCGAAGCGGTTTTTTTTTCGTCTGCACCCGAGTCGAGCGAGCTGGGGCTTTTCAGCGTACTCGTCGGGTTGTTGTAGGGCCGCCGCGTAGGCGTCGGGACAGCGTTCGTTGCCGTTGTTTCGGTGAATTTGAGTTACTAGTAAATACATATTGGAATGGAAAGTTGAGTGTTAAAAAGTGTAAATTAGACATATCAGCCTTGATTATAAAAATTTTAAGTAGAGAATTAAAGATGATATCTATAAAAGCCTAGATGTATGATGCTGTAAGTATATTTTAGGGGGAAAAACAGAGCTTAGTATACAGTGTTTCGCCTCACTCTCCCTCGATCATTCATCGGTATAAAATACCGGTAATCGGCTTGACTCTACCCCATGCTAACGTTACAAAAAATTGAATTAAAAAGTAGCAGAGTACACCTCTGGAGCTAGTAGAATCTAACGTTTAACAGTGGTTAGATTCTAGTTTGTGAAATACTAGAGTCTACTAGCTAGGACTATTAGGTATGCTTTTGCTAGGCAGCGTACCTGAGGTGACGCTGCGCTAAACAGTGTCCTGAGCCTTGCCCTTGCCTTGGCCTCCAATTTCCAAAAGCCAAGGCCCAACTAACTTTCTGAGTTTCAGTTTCAATTGCAAATCAAATTTCGTTAAGTTGCTGTGTCAATGTGATTTTGAATTTGCTAAAAGCAATTCCTCCTCAACAAACTCGTCTCCGTCAAAATCACGATCGCCAGGACCACCACCACTGCTTACACCACTGCTTTACAGAATACACTCTATAGAGTTATGTGCTTACACTGTAGCCATTTTATTCCCCGACCACAATGCATTTCGCGTCGTGAGTTTCCGCCACAAGATTTACGACTTGCAGTGCGCCGAGCGTGAGTAATGGGATTACGGGAGGGGGAAAAAAACGCTGTCGGGGCCACGCATGACTTCAAAGGAAACTCAGAAGAGCACACTCCATCTTTCTTCGTCTTTCTTCCACCTCCCTGCTTTAGCCATAGAGCTACACGGGTTGAGTGCAGCTCCGTACATATCAACGCAGTCATCGCACAAACGTGATCGTGACTATGTGGGACTAGTCTGCACATCATGCCATTGGTTTTCGCACAACGCGAATTTGACATCGTCTTCTATTTTTTTCTGACACAAGTCTGGCTGGGTGAATATCTTCATAATATTTCATACATAGATCAATGAGACCTTGATTTTTCGATATATTATCATAACTTATCTGGCCACCGGCAAAAATTTGAGAAATTTGGACGAAATCTAAGTCAATTTTTGCTCACTTTTCTTAGTCAAAATATCGCTAAAATTCAACTTTTTCTGATGATCAAATTGTTTAGTTATACATATGAGTACGTTAATATGTTCATTAGGATTAATAACCAAACTTTTATTTTTCAGAAATATTTGTCTATCGTGAGTTTTAGGGCAGGAAAGTTGTTTACCTTTTTTCGCACTGTACGAAAACATTATGTTTACTTTATGCAAATAAGGTGCCGTAGCCAATGGATTTCGGCTTGGTAATTAGGGTGCTCCGCCGCGCCTGTACAAACACCATTCAAATCATATATGTCATGAATTTTTTATTACTTACATACATTCCAAGACAGTCATTATACTCTTTGGTACTTGACATACAATTTACATATAAATAAAGACTTCATCAGCCTTACCTGAACTAGTTGGACATCAATAATCTTGTCCCTCTTCAGGTCCAAGAGAGTATATGAACCATACTTGGCGGAGTGTCCCGGGGAATCTGCTCGACCATCCCCCCCGAGTACGAGTGGCTCTCCATCCCGAACATCCTCGAGCAGCTTTCGCTGTTCCTCCTTTGCCACTCTAATTATTGCTGGCTGGAGGTAGTCCCTTTGATGGTCCATGAATGTCTGTACTGTGATGACTCTCAGGTTCATGTGTTGTAGCACACGGAGGATCTTGGTTGGGCTGCCTCCACCAAAGAGAATAGCTGCGGACAAAAGCAGATTGCCAGCCATTAGGTTTCCAATTTTGGGCTGGCTCTGCCATTCTCTGACATTGCCACATCCGAGACATGTTGCAACCACCTTCAGCATGGAGCCGTAGGATCTGGGGCACACCTTCTCAATACGAACATTTCTTGAAAGGCAGGAAATGCACACTTGAAACAATTCAAGAAGTTTCGATTCAAAGACGATAAACTTCTCTTCCTTCTCGGGGCTCTTGGGTTGGGACCTGAATGGCAGACAAACAAAAAAAAAAAAAAGAAAGAGAAAGAGAAGGTATGTATTAAAGTTAACTCTGTTAATAAAATACACTATGTACACTGCTGCATGAACTATAACTTATTTGAATTTAGATGTGCTAAGTGAATTTAAATTTATGTGATTAAGAACATTGTATGCAAAAATCTATTATACTGAAAGAGGTACAGGGAGCTGTTGGTGCTCACTTAATCACACATTTGCCTTTCTAACAAAGTCTCTGGTGCATCAAAGAAGGAAATATTCTTTCCCTAACTAGAATGATCCTATCAAGATATATGATGCTTTTCACAGAGGTAAAGGTAGAAATAATGCTGCTGTTTACATTTGGCTACACCCCCTGAGATACCAGCCCCTTTTGAAGTAATTTCATGTAAGGCCAAGTAAAAAAAGAAAGTAGTTTCTCGTCCGGGTTTTTTGAGCAAGGCGATGAGGGAGGTCCTTACTATTTGATATCTTACTATTTTTTCAAGGATCGTCGAAATGAAAGTAATAGGGCCTATGTGTTTCTCGTCCGGTAATTCTGAGAAAGCTAACGAGAGAGGGCTTTACAATTTTCTATATTCAATTTATGAAATGAAATATCACTCTGGTAGCTGTGTTATGAGACCAGGTCCCAAGTGTACGTCTTGCCTGCACTCTGTGCATTTTCAAACAAATAGATATATGTGCCATACTTGAAATGAAACTTCATGCATGCAGAAATACATTTGCTTTTTCTTTCCACTACAGATGTCAGGGGAAAATGACCATCTTAATACTGGTATTTAGTGTTGTAATGGCTTTTCTGATACCAGTGTTCTTGCAATTCTGATGTATTGTGCTATCAATTGAAACAGGTATAAAACATGTCTTTCGACAAATGTACGACTGAAATAAATTCCATGATATTCAAAACACTGCTTTATTTATTGGTGTTTGTGACTTCTGGTGTCCACACAGCTGGTATGTATATCTGCAGTTCTTCACAGTACAATTGTAGCATATTCAACTGGAAACTGGCTTGTACAATTGCAGATGGATGTCAAAATGATACTGATATGGCATTCTAGCATTAAACGTTTAAAGATGTTTCTTCATGTTCTAAAAAGACATTTGATAATCACTCATTATTTGGATGATGAATGATTGTATAACAGTACACACTACAGATGATACCACTCACGGCTGTGTCCATGAATTTACATCGTGAAGAAAAGTATCCCGCAGAAATACGAGACAAACCAGAATCCGTGGAAAAGTTATTTATTTTGTAGATACACCCATTTAATAATTCTACATTTGCTGGAAAAGCGCATTCATTTTCTCTTCAAAATAGAATGTATCGCCGTGACAGACCAGGGGATGGGGACCCTTGACAGCTACAAAACACGCACACTTTGCCGATATACGGTGCGGCACGGCCACTGCACTGGCACCGTGTACCAGGGAGGTGTGGACCTCCCTGCTGGCACCGTACCTTCCGACACTGCACACACATGCTCATAGTCACAATGACATGAAAATGTATCCAAACTCGATACCGTACCATCCTCACAAGCATTTGTACAGTACAATTCATCCGCTTAAAATATCAGAAACGGGGAAAAATACGAACAACGCGCGAAATATGCGTGGAATATCAGCGATTGTTCGCAAAAATGTTGCCGCTATCGCGTTCACGACGTACCGAGTGCGCTGTACATCACAGCCCAGTAGGCCGGCCCGCCGCGCCGCCCATCCAACTACAGTGCAGTTCGACTGCTTTGTGGGTCATTCCTTCTTGCCGATCGGCCGAGCTCGCAGTGTTATGCATGCGTACGTTATTACATACGCACTACACACAGAAGCTACAGCTGTACTACAGTCTGCAGCTAAGTAGAGGACGCAAGGCGCAAAAATTAGAAATGAGACGTCACGATTGTTAGGTGAATTGTCGATCTTTTTTTTTTTTTCCGGCGGCCGAAAAAATAGTAAATATCAAAAAGTCGATGCGGCAACTGAAAATCGATGCGGGCGGGGAGCGGGCTGGGACGAGAATTATGAATTTCTTGGTATTTTCAGGGCCATTTTGAAAATAGTAAATAGTAAAAAAATCGATGCGGCGGCCAAAATCGATGCGCGCGAGGACGAGAAACTGGTTTCTTTTTTTACTTGGCCTAAGGATGAGTCTATAAATTTTGTAGATTTGGGCCATGCATTTTCGAACAGAGGTTAAAATTATCTTATAATATAATATGAGGGGGCCACCTTGTACCATCCCCAACCTTGGTCCCAAAAGCATCGCCCTGTGGACTCCTACGAAAGAGAATGGAGAATAAACAT
Organism: Diadema antillarum; assembly: GCF_040938485.1. NCBI lineage: Eukaryota > Metazoa > Echinodermata > Echinoidea > Diadematoida > Diadematidae > Diadema > Diadema antillarum. The sequence continues at coordinate 1,917,063 of NW_027271387.1, read as the reverse complement.
ATTCCCAGATTTAAAAAAAAATAAAACAAAAAAGCCACTCAAGCCATGTACATTAAACAGGGTTGAAGGTCCTTGTAACTTACGCTGCTGGCTTTTCCTTGTGTTCAGGGTCAGTCTCTGAGGTTGGTGTATAGGTGGGGTCTTTAACTTCATCATCTGGTTCTTCCCAGTCTTCTTCAGCTGGTTCTTCTGCACTGAGAGGTTCTTCTAAACTGAGTGGTTCTTCTGGCACCACCAGACTGCTTTTTTCGGTCTGAGTACAAGCATCACAAAACTGTATTTGGGCAGACACTGGCTGATTGAAGTCTTCTTTCTTTATACCTGTGATTAAAAAAAATAATGAGGGAAAAAATGCTTTTGAGTCATTTGTTCATTTCCTAATAAAGGAACATGAGATCAATGTTGTTAATCAACATTGAATATATATGTATACATCACTGATATTCACATGTGTCTGATAAACTCAATTAAAATTGTTTAGTGCCTGCCAATTATCCTGTGGGAAGCTTTGAATTACAAAACATCTGTCTCAATGTCATGTCCGTTTCGCTGGATTTGCCCACATGTAGTTTGAAATATGCTATTCATGTAGTTCAAGATTGTCCATGAAATATGTAGAAATGGATGAAACTAATGGAAACAAATCTTGTCCATATATTTCATTAACATGGATGTGATACAAGCACTGATTTTAAAGATAGTCATACTGTCTAACTCAATATGGAATTGCTGTACATGTACACTCGATTTTCAACTAACCTCTTGAAATAGGTATCGGCTTCACTTGAACTTTGCAGGATCTTTTACGCATGCGAACTCCCACTCTTCGATGAACCATCTGCAAAATTTCACACAGAAAGAGTTATTTGATTACTGGAATGAAAACACTGTAATGAGATATGATATTCAGTTTTTGCAAAGACCACTTCTTCATCTCCCTTATAACAACTTCCTTCACTCCCAGAAGTTTCTGGGACCATCACCATGTGACGATTCTATATGTAAACAAAATGCTAACCTATCCTGGCATGATGTATGACCACTGGTGTTAACAGACTGGACGGCGGATGCACATTGTAAATGTGCCTGGAATGCAGTTTTACACACGCATTGCTTTTGGCTGCGTCTCTGCATGGAGACATTTTGAAGGGGAAAACCCAACTACATGTACATTATACAGCTGCCAAATTAGTCTAAATCAGTGTTTGATGTTAGTTACTGCACATTCTCTAAATAAAGCAGACAAATTATTTTGTCAGAACATATCAAGTGTCTGGAAACCCAATCCACCCCCCCCCCCAAATATAAAAAAGGGGATATAAAATACAATTTTGTTTTTCTTCATGCTAATGCATAAGCCCAAATAAACAATGCACAAGTATTCAATGTTCACATCTATGTTATAGCAAACTTTTCAAATATAAAGAGGTCTTCTGCTAATTTTCACAAAACAAAATATCAAAATCATACAATACATGACAAGGGAATAAACTTGTGATCCACTAACCTTTACAGAATAGCGATACTGATTCCCTTTGCTGCGCTCTAGAATATCTTTTGCCAAATCCTTGGTTCTTTCCTCTGCAGCCTTCCTGCCATATTCCATGGTTATTTCTTTGATTTCCTATGAGTAAGATGATTGGATGCATTAACAGACCAATGAAATAAATGTAGGACACACTTACAAGGTACAATCCTACCCCCCCCCCCAAAAAAAAAGGAAAGAAAAAAAAAAGAAAATGTTCATAAAATTTCTAATAAGTAATCACGGCACACATTCAATATTCCAGTACACATTCATTTTGGGAATGGCATCTGGCAGAAGAATCACTGTAGATGATTCGCTAGCATACATTTCATATAGCATGCAGTCTGCATGCTTGATGTCCACATGGCACATGTTCATAAAATTTTTTTTTTTAAATAATAAAAACTGCGTTATTTGACAATAACGAAATTCGTCAGATCGATTGTCTATTACATACAAAGGATTTTAAGGCCTTATTCGACGTCTATATATACAACACATTTTGCCGCCGTTTGCAAATCCACAAACAGCCTCAAAATGGTCTGTATAATACTTCGACCTCTTTGACGCCATTTGCAAATCCACCAACGGCCTCAAAGTGGTCCGTAAAAATATTTGATCCCTTTGACGCTGTTTGCAAATCTACTAATTAATGTCTAGTATCTACTAGTATTATACTAACTTAATAAACCATTCAATTTTACTCAATTTAAAAAAAATATTTCAAGCAAAACTATGTAAAGCTAGCTTGCGCATAGTCCGTGGAAGGAGACACAGTCTGGGGCCCACGGACTAGCTTGCGCAGTGTAAATTGCCACGCAAAATTTTGTGCTAAATATCAGTCATTTTAATTTTTACTAATTTTAGTCTTTTAGTTTTAGTTTATTTAGTTGCCCACCTTCATTCTCTGATAGGATGTAGATCTACGCTGATGTCGCTTTCTTATGTTGCCCAACATGCCTGAGCCGGAGGTTAAACTTGAAGTTGAACTGGTTGAAGCCTTGGAAGGCCCACATACGTCTTGGCCTAGGTCTTGGACATGATGATCACTGGGTTGAGTTGTCTTTTGTAGCTCGGCGTCAGTTTCAGAAGACGTTGAGTCTGGGTGCACACTTGAACTGGAACAAGGGGCAGACTGATTGACGATGACGTTGTCTTTACGGAAAATATGTGGAATAGAATGTGGAAGTAGGGTTGGGGATAGTTTCCTGAGTCCCATTCGATACATTTGGAGCTGTGTTTGATCGTATTGATCGTCATCGAAGTGTAGACTGCATACATTGATGTGCTTGACTTGTCTGTGGTCGAAAACCCGGTGTTGTTGGATGAAATGTATCCAGGCCATTTGTATGGGTGATAATCTCGATCCAGTCGATGTGGCTACCGGCATCGAATGCACAATTGCATTCCTGTGGGTGGATGAGCAGTTCATTACCATGCATCGATCCCCAGATGTTTTCTTCTTTTTCCCGGCATTTTTTGTCCCTGCCGATCCTCCATCGTCGGCCATGATCTTTCACACACAAAAAATACCCCTCTCCAAAATGTCAGAAAAAAAAAAAGGATGAAAATTTAATGCTTTATAATGGAGAAAGACTACGGTTCAGAAATGTACTACATGACTTTTCATGTGAACAAGATATTCACTACATTTGCATGTAGATTTACATGAAAAGGCACAAACCTCTCACTCTCATTGCAATTTTTCCTATAATGTCGTATCCATGTAAAAATTGTCGCAAAGATTGTAAAGTTGTAATCTACTTGTCTCCGACCAGTCTTGCTCAGTGTAAATACGCGTAAATGCACGTTGAGCTTGAGTAGAGCGAGCTGCGAGCAGGTATTATAGTAGGCTAGTAGCAAATGGAAAAAAGTCGTCTCTAAAGCGAAGTAGCGAGCAAAAAATCGTAGAGTATAGCGACCTACCTGAAAAGAGACGATAGATTGCTGTGTACCACTGTAGCATGCAGTGCAGTGTGCACCGCGCGCTTCCCGCACCGATGCTACATTCCCCCGTGACTACGGTACTACAGTCACAGCTGTACTACGTATTTGAGTGCTTGTACTCGCAGTCGAGCCGCTCGCTACGTCGCTTGTCGTACACTGGCATAGCAAGCTATGTAGCAGAGGCTTTGGATGAAAGCAGTGAATGTGTACTACAGTAAAGTAACCTGCTGCGGAGCGCGAATTTAAGAACCCGCGAATACGTTTTCGAGCCGCTCAGCGCGAAAAATTAATCGCGCGAAAATATTGACGTTTACAGTAGGTCATTTTGCCGTTTTGCTTCTAGCCTATAGCTAGCTAGAGCGAGTCGCCGTGCATGGCCGTGGCCGCCTGAGCAGCGGAGCGCGGCCTCGGCCGAGGGCTCCCCTCTCGTACCGTCCGCACCGTACCGCGCGCGCGCTGGCACGTACAGAGTCGCATCACTCGCGGATTAATCTTTTACGCGGGACGTTATTTTTCCAACCAAAATAAAACTAAAAAAGTCCTCTCAAAATTCTAAATTTTCTGAATATTATGTGATGTATCAAAAAATCGTTCACTAGAACATTTTTTTCTAATAATTCTTAAACAAATTAGAACATAAAATCCATCATAAGAGAGCGATATGACGCAATTTTAAAGCTTTGACAGCACTGCATTTGCGTGGACATAAGAGGGAATACCCTTACGTGACATCATAATCTAGGGGTCTTGACTCAACGGGGAATAAGGCTTCGATATTTTGACGAAATTTGAACGCATATTCCTCAAAAACCAACCTTTTTAGGGGTTTGAAAGATGTGAGGTAGGAAAGTATGGTTAATAAGCCTTTCAAAAACACAAACAGTCCAGTTTTTGGCGATCGGCTTCTTATGTGAACTTTAATGATGCGGTGCCATTAGCTCCTATATCAGATAGGCATTTTGATGATGTCAGTGATGATGTCAGTGCCTCATAACTATTCAATTAGTCAATATCTAAAGATCATTGAACAATTCTTCCTGTTGATAATTCAGCAATGTAACCCCCTTTCGTTGAACTAGTAAGTTACTATACATATATCCAGAGATGCCAACTGCTGCTTTTTTGCATTATTTGGTACTGTTTTGCTAGAAATACTGCAGGCTTCATGGAAAAATATGATTTTTCTAGATTTCTATTAAGTACTTTCACATGCAGGCAAGGTAAATATACTCCTTTTCTGCTGGAAATAAGTCTTTTCAACTCTCAGAATATTGTAATGCTGTTTTAACAAGCTTGCTAACCCTGTATTGTACATATATGAAGGTTTAGTCTCTACAACCAGTCACTTTGGGGATAAATGCATATGTTAGTTGTGTCTGTTACTCTACTGTGGCTGAGACTACTATAAAGTGGCATTTTATTTTTATGTTCCTCACTTCCAGTGACAGAGTTCTTGACCTTTTGACCCTTAATCCATTTGATACCTATATATACTATAAAAATGAAATTGTTCAGGCTTAATAAAGTGAAAGGGTCTGATACTGTCACCTGTAGGGATGAGAAATTTGTAGGTGTTCAGGAAGTCTTTTGAAAAAAGGAGAAAATAACTGTAGTAGAGGTGACCCAGTCTCGGACAAATTGGTCGTAATGAGGTGAATTATCGACCATTAGTCTGTGGCTGGGAAAACCCATGTTGTCTTAGAATGAACTTCATACAGAGTGGAATGCTGTGTATGTAAAAAGGTACAGTACTAATGGCACTCAATTGAGAATCTATACAGAATTGTATCGTCACGAGGGCAGGTATTACATATATGGCTTATGGTCTATGGTGTGATGGGATGAGGATAGATTCTTAAAAAAAACCAACCAATTGTTGGCCATGTTTGTGCTGCATTGTTTGTGAGGGTATATCATTTTTTTTTTTTTGGGGGGGGGGGGATGGGATGATGGAGGTTTAGTCACAAACAATTGTAGTTTTTTTTTTCGTAGTGATATAGAAAGAGAACCTCTGAAATGTCAGCTGTGGTGGTATTTTTGTTGTTGATGCTGTCAATTTTGATTCTTATTTTATTGTTTTGCTATTGGCTTTCTGTAAATAAAGAGTCAAATATCCAATACTAACTAATTCTGTGTATGAGATATAGGAATTTACAATGTATATATGAAAACATGGATTAATGAATGAGTATATAGGTTCCTACCTGTACATGCGAGTGGTAGAGTAAATGCTTTATGTGATATATATTCATTACATATCTGTCAATATACCTATCTGTTCTGCTTACAACATATTGTTAGTCATGAGCTGTGCCTGGATTCCAGGAAAGTATTACATTGGCATGATGTCAGTGGAAGGATCAAGGGACCATCTCGCTAGCTAACGGGGGGGGGGGGGGGGGGGGGGGGGGGGGGGGGGGGGGGGGGGGGGGGGTGTCAGACTAGGGGATCACCTCGATATATTTAGGATTTAATTTGACTGGCAGCTTGCAAATGCAATTAATCCCTCCCAATTAGCGGGATGGCGATCTCTTAATGCTTTCAGACCGACAAAACACGCAGACAAGCCATCCAGTTTGAAGCCACTGGTCTACCTGTGTTTTGATGTGTTACAGGCAACTCTATGAGACTCTGTGGAAATATCGATTATTAACTTGCTGAGGACGGACTGTTTTGCTATATCACGCATTTCCTATAGACACCCGCCCGAGTATACTTAGGACTCGTCTACAGCGGGTTAATCCCCCCCCCCCCCAAATGTGACTGATCGACACTGATTTTTTTAAAAGATGACTTTTGTAAAGTCTTAAGTTTTTGTGCTTTCTTATATTCATGTACAATTGAAAGTTTTCTGATCCAAATCATCACATCCATTTACTGAAAATATACAATGTGAGTGCTCTATGTTACTTGACAATATATCCTTGGCTGTGAAAACAGTTGGGGGAAAATTAGTGCCACAAAATGCCCTGAAGAATGTTGGAACAAATTGTAACATGTATGTAATATTTTCTCTTTTGCTTATGCTTTCTTTTCTTTGTATGACAGTGCTGGTATGGCCTTTACAAATGTGTCCAACGAGTTCATCAAGACGTCGGTGAATGAGTTCAAAGTCACGGCAGACACTTCGCTGGAAAACCTCGCGTCGTATTTCAACGGAGCGAACAATGTGAGAGAAAAAAAAATTGATGGGAACATTATGTGACAATGTTCTCATGTCCCTTTATTTTCTAGTGGAATCACGGACAAGATTAAGAGAATGTCCACATTTTGTCTTCTTCGTCGGATAGTGGGCAGAGAAAATGATTTCACATGAAAACGTGTTTGTAGTGCTCTATATTAACAGACGAACAGATATGAACAAGATCATTGGCATGCTAAATGCTCTGAAGGGAAATGAATTGCAGTATATGTTATGAACAGGTCCCTTTCTAAACAGGTATTCTCTAGAGTAGGTTTGACTGTAATGGGCTGTTTATTTCATTCCGTGTAGGTTGACTTTGATAATGTATGAAGTAAAGTTGCTTGTGATACTTGGTATGGTTTTGTTTTTTTGTTTTTTTTTGTCTGCGTTCACTGTGGCTGAGCAGCAAGATATCAAACATAATTGACAACCATATCAAACATAATTGACAACCATAGCAATGATTATCTAACCTTCAAATTAATATATGATCCATATTGTAATGAAGGCGTTTTGTATCCAACATGCAGCAAATATTCTACAGAATGTACTAAAAAAAAAGACTAAAATATGTTTTATTGATATGCCCACTGGTGTTACAAAATTGTTGGTTTTGATATGTTTTTGTAACTGTGTCTATTCTCTTCTCTTTTGATCTCTTTGCCGCCAACAGCAAATTGACTACATGGTAGCCACAGAGTATGTCTTCGTTGATACCTTGTTGCGAGACAATTTGAACAGTAAGTACGAAGGGTGAAAAGAAAAAAATTCTTTGATCACGTTAATGAAACAAGACAGGCTAAATGCATTGGCAACAGCAACGGATGAACCATATGCTAGTCTGAAATATGATATCATGTTGAGATTGAGTCATTCTGTTTTACAAACAGCACAGGAGAGCTGTATGAATTTCCTCTGATTTCACACAAAAAACGGAAAATTTGAAGGCCTCACATTTGCGTGAGAGAAAACAGGAATGATCTCTTTCTGCGAAGAAAAAGTCCCATCGTGGCAAGACGTGTCATCGCCTTGTGACAAAAGGGAAATAGATGAATTGAAAGAATAAGTGTGCGTGTGGCGGTGATAACCAGTTACATAACAGAGCTTTTCTTTGTAAGATTTGTAATGAACATGCACAGCACTTAGACGTAATGCTCATTCTCCGTGCAAAGTATGCAGTTGTCACAAACTGTAAGTTGCTCCATTTTTAATGTGTTTGCACTTGCTGTATTGCATTTTTTCCAGCTTTTTTTGTGTGCGTGCTTAATTCGTCCAATGACATCTGTTTGTGGGTGACATTCCGTAGAGTGCCGCTAATGGATAGGAAAGGAAAAGCAAATCACAAGCTGTCCCCCAAAGCATCTACTATGAAAGCCTCTGGTATCTATTCTGTCACTTAGGCTTTACAATATATCAAAAGCTTGCTGGCCATGAATATTAAGAACTAGAGGAAAATAATGTTAAATGCCTCTGTTTTGTTGTTGAACATACAACAGGTGCATATATAGCAGACATTGTATTTTATGCCCAACACATTGATGCATAGTTTAAAAAGAATGGATGTGCATGTGACCTTGGTTACATGTACCTGTCTTCTTTATGATGGATGTAGCATGTGTCTGCAGTTAGCTTTTGATAGCAAAAAGGAAGAAACCTGTATTGCAGAGTTAGTGTGTGAAATGTGAAAACCATAATAATTTTGGGATTTTTTGTTTTTAGTCCAGATTAACTTTTTCCATCTCACTCCTGTAGGATAGTCTTGGTACAACAGAAGGCAACAAACTGTGTAGATGAGTTGCACCAATGCACACTGTGTTTATGGGACTCTTGTGATCATGTTTCGATAGCTACTTCCTCCAAAGTAACCATGCTCTCAACCACATTTGAAAGCTCTCTTCCACCTGCTTGGATGTTTCACTCAGTTCTCGTTTTGTCATGCCCCCTGCGGACACGCTCAGCCTCGGGGGAAAAACAAGGAGAAGATTGATGATGGAATAGAATTGAGAGACAAGAAAATGAGAAGTTTTTGGGGGAGCGAAAAAGCATTCATCAATAGTCTATGGGACGGTCTGATTTTGAAAAATGTGTTTTTTATTGCACGGGAAATGTTGTCAGGACATCTTTGAGGGTCTGATCCATCTTCATGTAGCTACACCTCTAGTATTGTAGCTTATGATGATAGGGCTTTGCTAGGATGCTCTTCTCGGATCCTTTGGGAGGTAATAAAAACCCCCCACTGAACATTGATGAGTCATGTCGCGCTTGTCAGTGCTGTGCCAGATGTTGGTTAAAAAAAAAAAAAAAATGTTTGAGTTGAGCACTGATATCAAGAGTGCCAGAAATGCAGTGTCTGTGGTTTATGACCACAGAAATCATGTCAAACCGCTCTAATATTCTCACTGCCAGAAATAAATTAAAATGGGGAGAGAGACAGGTAAGCGTTTAAAATGACTGGAATCTCTTGAGTAGATGACTCTTTTAGTGAACACCCCTCCTTTACAATAGTACATCCCTGTACTGTAAAATGGGAAATTCTCATGCGTTTCGTGCAGCCAGAAACTCGTGTGAAAATAAATGCACGCAAATATTTTTGCTTGTTCCATGTAACACTATTCAATGTTTTGATTCAGCAGCATTAAAAACACACGAAATTCATTTTACTCTGCCTGAGCGTGAACAATTCCTTGCGGGATAGTTTCTGCTTGTACAGTATGGTGAGAAGAAATAGATAAGTTTTATTTTGATGCTAATTGTGTAATGCAGACCTCACATTTGGTTTTCTCTCAGTATTGCATGAAATCATCAAGCATCATTTTTCTCTTTTTTTTAATTTTTTTTTTTTGGGGGGGGATGGTAAATTATAGTAAACTGCAAAAAAAAAAAAAAGACTTTCCCCCTTATAGATAAAGAATAAACAAGATTGTGAGGGGTCTGTACATGCAGGTGTAGATCTTCATTGTAGACTAAAATGCCCAGTGGCTGTATCTTTTATTTCGCATCAGCATGACCTGAATATACAGCACAGGGAAACGAGGGGAAGATGGTGACTGCCGCTACAAAGTCTGGAGAAAGCTCACAACATGTTTCTGGTTTCGATGCAGCGGTGTCATTTTTAAGAGCGGAAAGTAGTAAATTGAAACAATGACCGTGAGGATTTAGACGGATTCATCTCAAAAGCCCCAGCCTCTGTCTTTACTTTCAGACAAGACAAACCATAAACATGGAAGCTCCGGGGATTATGGATTGTGTTTCGCAAAAGGCCTTGTTTTTTTTTTTTTCCTTCTCTTTTTCAAAGAAGGATGAAAAATAAGCTTAAACCGGATGTGAACTCAACAAACAGACAATTATCAGACTATTTGCAGACAAAAATAGATTCTGAAACTGGTAAACAACTTGTTTATGTTGTCTTGCTTCGGGCAGTAATCCTCATTTTTCGCTGGTGAGCTTTAGAGTGATGTTAGCTTAATATCCTACACTGTAGCACTCACTGTCAAGTCATTCTTTAGATACATCATAGTGTCCAATTTTGTGATCACAATTTCACATTCTAGCTGCTACAAAAATTGGTTGTACAGAAGAGAGCACATGGATATATTGTCTATGTATTGCAATAGCAAAGCAAGATTTAAAAAAAGAAAAAGAAAAAAGGCCTGTTGACAGTAGAGCGAAATTGTGCCGGTGGTAGGAAATATGACAGTTTAGAATACTGAATAGTCATCACATCCAAGAAGCATTCAGTAGCTGCCTCGATGGACATGTTGGTCACATGACTGTCATACATGGTGTAATTCTGCTCATTTTCTGTGGCATAAATGATGAATTGCTATTGCCAGATCTTTTGAAATGTTTGTTTTGTTTTCATAGTGCTGAATGCTTTGTATTTGAGGTTATTACACTGCTTTTGTAACAGAGAAACTTTATTCCACCGCTTTAGATTCTTAGAGAAACATTTCCGTTGTCCCTTCTCTTTTGAAAGGGTTGCATACAGAACAAATTAAGCATTTGTAGGCCAAAACAGACAAAAGTCATATGATAGAGATCGCACTTTTTAAGTCACCAGCAGGAGATTGTGTTGAAAAGCTTACTGGCGCCTATTTTAACTTTCCTCTATTTTCAAACGGCTTCAGAAGATGAGAGTGTGAATGTTGGATTTCTGATATGTTGCTTCCTTGACTGAGTATGGGCCCAACATGATGGCTCCAAAAAGCATGTTTAATCCTGACATTTGCCTGAAAATAAAGAGACCCATCAGGGTAGAAACTCAGTGTGCATTGGAGGGGTGACAAGACTTGATATAGCAGAGATGAATTTTAGTCTGAAAATAATTAAAAACTTGAATTCACCAACTCCTTCCAAGGCCAGATCCTCCCTCCGCACTTTATTGGGCATGTGATCCGAGCAGCTGTTTGTTCACCAAACTGCAATCCATCATTTCATGGTTTCCCCCTGCCCTCCCCCCTTGAAGTGTAAAATTAGATGTGCTAATGAGATATGTAGGCGAGATACGGGGGTCGACCTATTCTCTAAGTGGGGAAGCAGATTATCATGAAAATTTTCTTCTGAAATGTCCAATGCTTCATTGTCATATTTTGACATTGCTGCTAGGTGAAGAAATGTACAGTAGAGATACATTGTTTATTCAAAACTTGCATATATTCTATGCAAGTGCATGAAATTGGATATAATTTGGATCACATGTACTTATGTATTATGTACATGTATTATTCTGAAGTACTTCAGTGTGGGATGTGTCAGGATTTATGGGGTTCTTGCAAAAGATTTATTGTGTGTGTGGGGGGGGGGGGGAGGGGGAGGGGGGTGATCAACCTGAGGGAGCATGCCATGCCAGTCCACCTGTATTGGTTGGAGTGAAAAAAAAAAAAATGTGTACAGCTCTTGAACATGGAAAGAGTGTGTATGCCTTGGCTTTGAGAAGAAATCAATACCTGATGCATTTTGTCTTTTACCACATAAATCATAGTGAAGAGTGAATGACATTGACTATGAATGTGTCTGCAATTGTGTGATGTCATGCAAAGAACAGACGTTTCACATTTTCTATCTCTTTGTGAATACTAATCTTTTTTTTCCACTGCTGAAACTCTTGAAAGGACAGTAAATGGATGTGAACGTGTCTATTGGCTTTTGTGTTTGATCCTGTTGTGCTAATCGATACATGGCATACAACTGTATGTGATTTCAAGCTAAGCATATACATGATTTCAAGCCAAGCATACACAATGTCTGGGAAAAGAGACAGCTGTTACTCAGGTGCTTTGGTTCTCCCAGCTGCAACACGGTACTGACAGATATTCTGACTTTTACCTACAAAGGAACTTTAAGTGTACAACCACTCCACGTTCAATGTTAATTTAATAAATAGACACGAGTCCATTTCTATGTATTATAATTTTTATCACAATTGAATGAATGATATGAATGGTGTGATATTTTAAACTTTTATATACCGCTTGTATTCATTATTATGTTAATGTCGATTGCAACAGCACATGCAAATGAGATTGAGTGATAATACATGTATTATCGCCTGACATCTGTCCCATTGGTCTTTATTGACGAATATCACTAAAGTTGTATTTTCATTGGGTTATATCCGACTGCATCTCCCTGTTCTTTCAGAGCCATTGCTGCAAAGTCATTTGACATGGCAGTAATTGGATGTGATGACTATGATTTATTCTTCATTGATTTGTCAAATGAAAAAGAAAACAAAAATCAATTCAGATTTGTGTACAGGTCAGTGAGGGTCATGTGAGGCAATGTCATTACGTCATCACCATATCTAATTTGCATATGTTCCCTGAAAACGTGAAACTTAATGAAACTTTGGCAAATTCAGTATTAAAGTGTAATATATCTAAATGTGCTTTGTACTGTTCAGTGTGTTGGATTTTACTGTATTCATTAAACCAACCTGAACACTAAGTGGCATTGCATTTCAACAAAACGGCTAGCGAGAATTGCAGCACACTGTATTTGGCAGTTGTTATGGTAGCTGGTGGACAAGAAGAAATTAGGTGCCAGCTTTGGAGAATGTCCATATACAGTGTAACTGTATTATTGTTACCATGGCGACTGCAATTATCATAACTTCAGATGATTGCTAATCCCCATATCTAGCATAATTTGGTTGTCCCATCCATCAGCTTGCCGATTGACTCCCAAATCAACTTCATCTTTCCTCTCCTCTCCCTCAGACATTGGCACAGAGATTGGTGAGCCCGTTCAGAAGTACCTCAACGATGAGGCTGGCCTCGGAGAAGTTGAGAGTGGCATCGCCAACATCTCGAACAGTGAGTTTCTTTCAGGGAGGTGGTACCAGTGCTACCACTCTTCGATCCACTGGTCATTCCAAACTCTTGAGAAACATCTTAGATTTGTATTTAGACACATAGACAAGGAAGGATCCAGTCACAAATACAGGGTAGCAGTGCAGTATAGATTTTGTCATAGTTTGTATTTCTGACATAAATAGATAAATCATTTCAATAGAGCTGGCATAGTCTAGTCTTCTTAACCTATTGCATTATCATCATCATCATCATAGTCTGGATTGTAGTAGTCATTGCTAATTTCATCGATTTTGTCAGTAAATTTTGCCAGAATAATTGAACTTTTGAGGAAATATTGTCATTTTTCAAGAAAAATTAGTCCATTTCTCATGGCTTGAATTGTGTTTGTATGTTTGTGTTTTCAGTTTTGAATGAAATGGAGAGAACCCTAGTGGAAACGAGCAGTCTTCAGGCCGAACTCGTCAACCAATCATCCGTCTTGGAGAACGAGCTTGACCAGGTGGTGGCTGAACTCAACGACATCAATGACCAATGCAGTGACTGTGTGCCGAACGTTAATGAGAGCTTGAGGGTGACCGCAGATTACAGCCAGGTGAGTTGAAAAGTGAACAACAACAACAACAACAACAAGAACAAGAACAACAACAACAACAACAACAACAACATCTCTATGGTGGCTTTAATCAGTCAAACCCCATCATTAGATGCCGATGAAGCGACACGTGGAAGGTGCAGTTGCCAACATTGTTGCAGGAGTTGTCATCCAGTGGCTGTTTCACAGAGAAGTTTGCGATCTTCGGTGATGTTTGGTTGTAGGTTGAGCTACCATAGCAATGATCTCAGTGCTAACAGGAGATTTGTTGCTTTCCAGCTGCTGCCATAGCAACTCCACATATTCAACTGTTGTAAATCCTTCGTGAAATAGTGCTATGGTGTGTATGAACTACCGTCTATCAAGAGATCTAGGTGTGTAGGCATTGTGTTTTTTGACGTGTGCCATTTTGATCATGGCCCTTGCCAACAATAAATTTCTGTGTGATGAAATTTCGGAACATGTTCACATTGCAAGACTTCATGTTCACAATTTTGTAGTAACTGCAAAAATTGTATGGTTCAGCTCTATATTTCATTTTTTTTTTTGGTTCCATTTCATGAGAGGATAGCAGTTGAAAGGAGTAGAACTTATTCAGGTATGAAAAACTGGGGAAATGCTTGATACTTAAGAGTAATAGCCTTAGTTTTGCTCAATTTTAGAAATTTGCATTGACTGCCTCGTCCATGGAGGCATGTATTTTTACATGCAGAGTCATTTGTGTTAAATCAAGATCCAAATCAGAATATTTTCCAAGGGGATAATAGCCACGCACAGGGTAACACTGCGAGTAAACTCTGGACATATACTCGGGAATGAAAGACTGAGACTCGGGAATGGAAGACATAGACTTGGGAATAAAAGACATTGACTCGGGAAAGAAAGACATAGACTCAGGAATGAAAGACATAGACTCGGGAATGGAAGACATAAACTTGGGAATGAAAGACATAGACTCGGGAAAGAAAGACATAGACTCGGGAATGAAAGACATAGACTCAGGAATAAAAGACATAGACTCGGGAAAGAAAGACATAGACTCGGGAATGAAAGACATAGACTCAGGAATGAAAGACATAGACTCGGGAAAGAAAGACATAGACTCGGGAATGAAAGACATAGACTTGGGAATAAAAGACATAGACTCAGGAATGAAAGACATAGACTCGGGAAAGAAAGACATAGACTTGGGAATAAAAGACATAGACTCGGGAAAGAGAGACAGGGACTCAGGAATGGAAGACATAAACTTGGGAATGAAAGACATAGACTCAGGAAAGAAAGACAGGGACTTGGGAATGGAAGACATAAACTTGGGAATGAAAGACATAGACTTGGGAATAAAAGCCATAGACTTGGGAATGAAAGACATAAACTTGGGAATGAAAGACATAGACTTGGGAATAAAAGCCATAGACTCAGGAATGATAGACATAGACTCGGGAAAGAAAGACATAGACTCGGGGAAAGAAAGACAGGGACTCGGGAATGGAAGACATAAACTCGGGAATGAAAGACGTAGACTCAGGAACAAAAGACATAGACTCAGGAATGATACTGTGCTTGAGTACTAAGATGGCAGAGCGCCGACCTCTTACGATGGTGATGGATGGTCGAGAAAAGCCTCAGTAATAGAAACAAAATCTTAGGGGAGTTGTACATTCATGCCATGTGGTATGTACCTATGCAATGACGTTTCAGTATGAAACATTCATCCTTATAAAGCAAGACTGCATTCAGGCTCAAACTGCTGGTAAATGCGTCATCGAAATATGACTTTACAGAGCCATGCAGATAGGAAGTAAATCAAATTTGTCATCTCTTTGGCGTGGGTTCACAATCTTTCCGCTCCAAATTGTGCGTTGACCTGCATATTAATAGAAATATCCTGGGCATTGCAACCTTTGAAATGTCAGTGGAAACAAAACAAGAGTTTGCCGTTAACGCTGGAAATAGTCAAGGACTTTTGCCCTAAATTGGGGGGAAATGTAGAACAAAGCCGTTGTCATGTTAGCCAAGATTCTGGAAGTTGTAGCATTTTTTTCTTCTTCTCTTAATCTTTTCAAAGCGTCACAAAATTACCTCGCTGACCATAAATTAATATCTTGCCTAAGCTCTCGTCTGAGCTCCTTGCTTAAAGACTAGCCACTTAGGATGTCATGATAGCCCACGATGACATGAACAAGTGTCACTGATCAGTGTGAGTGAGGTCACGTTTCTGCCACTGTCTAACTTTGATGTGCTTCTACAGTATGCTTAGGGTTACATGGAGTTCATTTCCACCTTGCTCTATTGTTATTCTTCGTCTGATGTGATTCACATACAGATTGACTTGTGGATTTTCATATCTTTTTGGAAAACACTTACCAATTAAAGCAACTTGAAAGAAATCTATCTAAAAATTTCTTGTGATTGAAGTTAAATCATTTCAGCTTCCGCATATCATGATTATGATCTCCAGTGATTTTAATTGCTGTGATGGACAATTCCTTTTTGTCCAAAGTGTAAGAGCTACTTCCCCAGTTCTGTATGCTTTTTAATATTACTTTAAAAAAAAAATGTTCAGATGAATTGTGATGCAAAGTTTCTTTGTAATGGTGTAATGGAATGGTGGATTGTCCATTTTCACATCACATAAAAGGTTACAACACTCGGTGCATTCCACATAAGATAATTGACAAGATTCTTAGTTCGTAGTTGACAGTGAGTGGAGCGATCTTATACGAGAGTCTGACATGATAAGGTCTTGTGCTCCGATGAAGAAGGAGGTCAAATTGCAGTGTTTCCTTTCCATAAATCATCCGCCTGATCGCCGTGGAGACAGATCGACGGACATCTTGCTGGCAGTGTATAGTGTATTACTGCTTGGCTTAGGGTGCCGAGTTTCTTTTCCAAACCCGATCTTTGGAAAAAGAGTTCCGTCTCCCCCTGTTTTCTTGGAGGTCATATTTCAATGTAACAAGGTGATTAAGGGAGATAAATGATGATCCTGATAATGATAATGATAATAATAATAATGATATGACACATTCATATTGTGCCATATGTCTAGTACAACTACATGTAGATACTAATGTTGGTCCCTCCTTCTCTCAATACCTCATGATTTGATGGTGGTGCTTGTGATGATAACTATTTGTCAAAGGTTGCATTTACTTCATGATTTGATGGTGTTTATGATGAAAATTAGCTGTTCAAAGTTGCATTCATATTCAACACATATCCTTCCTTCTCTCTCCTTTGTTGTCTTATAGATTCTTTCCTCATTCTTGTTTTGTTTTTGTTTTTTTTTACAGTTGAGTGTCATGGCCAACTTTACCTTTGACAAAACAAAAATGTCCACCAAATTCAATCAAACTAGGAACAAGCTTAGATTTGGACTGAAGGATGCATATTCTGCTTAAAAGTACAAGCTCAAATTGTGAGATCACACTATCCTATCATGCTTGAATTCTTTTTTTTTTTTTGGTATGATATGCAGTTAATGCTGATGTGATAGTTAAACATGGGGGGGGGGGTTAAAGGTATGTATTACATTTTTTACATTTGTGACTTAAAGGTCAGGGGTCAAGGGTTACTTTGGAGCATATCATCATTGCAATTGGTGCAGCGGAAGAAAGAAAATGATCAACTGCACAAAATGAATTCATTGACGTAAAGGAAGACATGGTAACATGCTTATGTCAGTGAGCTCAAGTGATTGATTTTTTTTTTGTTATCAGGGGGGAAGGGAGAGGGACATGTTTGGATCCAGCTCTGGTTTCTCTTATCAAATTCTGTCAACCTGTCTCTTTTCATTGTCTTCTTGTCTCGTCAGTCTATTCTTGTACACCAATGTCGTCATGATTGGCTGAAAGGGACGTAAAATGACGAGTAGAAGATTATGATTGCCAAGTTTCAGGATTTTTGTGGTGAACAGAATCAGAAAAAGAAGAAAATTCTCCAAGGAAAACAGAAAACAAAAAGTCAACCCAGACCCCAGACTCATGTGCATCTTGGTTGCCGTCCAAACCGAAGGGGAAGCGTCAGCTGACTTCGGTGGTTGTTTTGCGGGGCTAATGACTGTGTGTTAGCGGGAAACAGGTTTTTCTTCCCTCCGCAGCGATTCACAAGAGAGGGGCAAGCACCGGCAGAGTTGTCAGGCCCGCAGGCACTGAAGGAACCGCTTGATCTATCCCTGGTCTAAAACTGAGTCGTAATTTGCATATTGTCGCAAAATCGGTCACATTTCCTATGTGCCATGTGGTAATTGGTCAGATTTCAAACCCCAAGTTGCCTCTTGCACGGTTGAGGCATCCCTTGCAAAGTGTTATGGTTTTTGGGGTCATGTTATCTCCACTGAGGACAGATTGAGATCATGGGTCCCCCCCCCCCCCCCCCCCTCCGAACTTGAGAGAACAAACTGTGAAGATGGATTGTTGTATTATTCTGTCCCCATAATATTATAGAGAGAACTAAACTGTCAAAAAAATAAAATTAGAATAAATACAAAAGACAAATGTCCATATTCTTTTAGTCCTTTCTGTGTCTTCACCTCAAGGAACATGATTTTGAGGAACTTAGAAATGAGTGATTATTATAGCAATGATGAAGTACGTCAAGATATACTCTCTGCGCCTACCTGCCTGTTTGGTCAGCCAATTATGATGAAGGCTGTGAACGGAAGGAATAGTCTTATGTCAAGGTGTTTTCATGATGGGGTCGTGCAGGATGTATGGAAACTTTGGTAGCCTTGTGCCAGCTTCTACTGATAATAATTTATATTTTCCTCCCCCTCCACCCCCTTTTATACATGCCAGCTTGCTTGTCATGTTATTGTGTCTCTAAAATGTCAAACAGTATTATAAAAGAAAAGCAGATACAACCCCCCCCCCCCCCCCCAAGTCATCATGGCTAGGTTATTACACACACAACTTCTTGCAATGGGTACAACTTTGTCCTTTTGATTTCGCATCAAAACAGGAAATTTAACAAAGATCTGTATGTAGGTCAATAGGAGCCATAAGAGGCCATGATGTCATCAGCATCTAATTTGCATATTTAATTGCTCTGGAACCAGATTCCATTGCTTGCTTGATATCAGTGTGACTTCACTGAAATTCTACCACTTGTTTGACAGTAAAGCCAGCTTCAACATAGTGTGAAATTGTACTGGAAAGAGGTTGATGATGAATGTTCATTATTTCTGTGCCCAGTGGTAGCCAGTAGTTTCATGATATGACCCATCTAGTCACAGAAACTGTATTTCTGTGATTTAGTGCTATTTTGTGTATACTGAATCTCTTTATTAATCTTTTTTAGTGTTTGAAACATAGAATGGATTAGTCCCACGTTGTTTGTATCATGTTTGAATGATGTTTGTATGCAGTATTCTTTAAAGCCTCTCAATCAGTAGGATTTATCACTGATTCTTAAATTGGCAACATATTTCAGACAAGTGGAGTTTCTGTCTCTCTCAAATTGGCAAATTTTGGAAACTGCTTTCTGGTTTTGTGCACATTTGATGAATAGAACCAGTTCAATCTAATCTTTCTCTTACTTTGAGATGTGCAGTGAAGTTCAGAGTTGCCAATCTGAATGATGACAACATTATGATGATTTCTGCACCAAATTCCGCCAAGACTGAATGTGTCAAGTGTGATGATATAGCAGATACATTGAAGCAGAGTTTATTTGAAACAGTAATATAAGTGAAATATACTATCTTAGGGATAGAATTTAGTTGTAATGACCTCTCATAACAATGGTTCTTTTTTTTTCCATGTCTTGTTTTTGTGCCTACAGTTGCCATCACTAGATGCACAGATTGAAGGTGTGCAAGAGGCTGCGAATGCCACAACCAGCATTTCCACGGAGGTAAGGTTTACCAAAGGCTTTGTATATTGCCAACCGTTGAATTTTTCTCTGTGATATTTAAATTGATTGATATCAAGTCATCTCCTTTCCTTCTGCACTGTTGATGCCTTTAAAAAAAAAAAAAAGTCATGTAAGACCTCTACCCTGAAAAGCAAATATGAGAATGAAAAGAGCTGTTGAAAAATTTTTGCTGAAAGATTTTCACTCTTTCACTCTTTCAAAAAGAAAATGTTGTATAGTCTTGTGAGTATAACTTGCTCGCTACTGACACTGTTTCTGGACGGGTTTAGAATATACTTGGTCACCAGCTTCCAAAGAATCGATGCAAGACTCACGTTTGTTACTGGTCTGCATCTTCAGCTCTCCGTGGTCCACTCGCTCTCACGACACACGTTTGTTCACGGACTGCTTACTTGTACAACCAAGTCCACAGTAAATAGGGAGCCCAACATGAGACTTGAAACATTGTCGCTTGGCTGATGCTGGAGGTTAAAGAGTAAAATTGTGGTTGTTTAGATAGCCTGGTGAAAACACAAATACATTTGTAGATATGATAAAGAGATAGACCAGCAACAAATACACGCTTATATTTGCAAGGATTTAAACAGACATGAAAATTACGCATTTATTCACACACACACACACACACACACACACACACAAGAAGAAATTATAATTCAAAACACTGAATGCAATATTGAAATAGAAGATGAAGTTTGAACACAGGACAGACTATCGTTTTTAGGTTCCCTGTTTCCACTATGCTGTGATTTGTAGCTTTTTTTTTCATGGGGGTGGGGGATGGGGAAGGGAGGTTGTTTAGGAGGAGGGGAGAGTGGAAAAACAATGACAAAAAAACAAAACAAAACATGGAGAATATTCCCAAGAGATGATGATTCATCTTGCTGGTATGCTACAGCTAAGGTTGTAACTTCCACCTCGCTCTAGTCCATGACATCACTATGATTGAAAGTCCACTGTGACTGATTGGCTGTGTGTTTGATTAAAGCCTACTTGTTCTCATATTTACAAATTTTCACTATTCTGCAGTATTGCAGTGGCAGACCTCCCATTGGTATGACAGTGGATCAAAGCCAGGCTGTTTAGTAGACTTCCTTAAATTTTGAGTGTGTTGTCCCACTCACCCAAATCCATGTTAGTGAATCATAAGAATTACCTAGTCTTCACTTGGGGATTTAAAAGCTTAACGCAACGAATATTGGTCTAGCCAAGTTTGTACTGTGCAAGGATCTTGGTTTCCTACATTACATGAATCATTCAAAGCAGTTGCAAGATTTGTATCTCTTTCCAGGGCCATACTGGGGCTTTAAGCATGTGTTTTTCATGTCCAGGTTATTCCCCTCCTTAGCATCCTCCCTAGTGACCTGACTCTGCTTGCTGCTACGTGTACTCCCCCACCCCACCCCACCCTGTCCACCCCCTCCTTCTCTTCTCTGCTTCCCTGAGTATGACGGCTTCACCAAATTTTAAAGACTACAGTCCGTATGATTGTGTTTGAATTGTATACCCCCCCCCCCCCTTAATGATAACTTACTAGCATATGCAGCCGTATGCTGCATTACATTTTGTGTGGATCTTTGTCACACACACACACATACACACACGCACATACAAAATCCATATCCTTGAATGCTTGTGATGAAAATGAGAGATTCTGAGTGATGACAGTGGACATAGCCAGTAAATGCCACTAATATGCTACACCTTCACCTCTTAGAATCAATTCTATATATACCTGGACTCCTGTTGAATAGTGCTCCAGTTTTTGTTAGATTTCATCTCATGCTCCCTCTCAAAAAAAAAAAACAACAACAACAACAACAACAACAACAAAACACACACACCAAAAACCCCCAAAATCACCCACACCTAAAATAATGATGCTAGAATACAATGTAGATTATACACTCATTTTCACATGAGTAATAACAGTTGAATTGCCATCATAAATGCAAACACTTGTTTTCAGTGGCCATGATCCTTTTTTGTGGGGTTGATTTGCTACACATCCATTAGTTTCCTTTGATCATTGTCAATGTCAGGAATTTGTATCAACTCTATTGCTATTTCTAATGTGTTGCTTCCTTTCCATTGCTTCAAACCTCTCCTACATATACACTGTATATGCTCTATCTGAAGGGCTTTTGATAAAAACTTTTTTTTTCACCGTTTCCACTCTTTTTGTCTCTTGGTGATTGGTGGAAATTTCTTCCCGTCTTCCTTGCCAATCGCTTTCTGTAGCCAACCTCCAACCCCCATGTAGGACAACCTCTCTCTGCTTCATATAACATACCTTTACCCCTGTGATTTTGTCAGTCATTCTGTTATACCCTCTTTTTTTTTTGGGGGGGGGGGGGTACCAAATCTTTCTTCACTTTGAGAAGCCTTTAAAAACAAAATATCACATATTTCCCCTCTTAGCCAATCTCGGCCACTGGGAATTTGCTAACAACCCCCTCCCTTTTTGACCTGTCACCAACATCCTCACCCACCCCCTTTCATATCACATACATCTAATATCCCCTTTTGCCCCCTTATTTTGCCAACTGCCGTAACCCCCTTTCTCTGCATCATACCCTGAGCGACTTTTTTCTTTTCCATTTATGATACCTGCAATCAAAATGTTCATCTCTTTTTCAATATTTTTTCATCCCGTTAAGGAAAAGGATGCAGTCCCTCCCCTCCCCTTCCTATTTTGCTGACAAATAACGTCCTCCCCACCCCTCTTGATCCATGACTACCACCCCTGCCTCCACCCCCTACCACTCCCTAGTGCCTTGCCCGCTGATCCCAGTCCCTCTCAAACTTCCTGAGTACATCCTCTTTCAGGAACTACTTAATACCCCCTTTTTCCCCTGTTCCTCTGCCTTTCTGCTTAACTCACCCCTTCTTCTCCAGCTCTTTCTTTCTTTCTCTCTCTCTCTCTTGTTCTCCCTCTCACTTACCCTCAATCTCTATCTTTCTGTCTCTTCCACTTCTGCATTCAAGTTTTCACACTTTTTTTGGCTTTTCCTTGCTCCTTATTTTAAAGATTTCATTTAAATCATTCATGAATTAACAATTTCTGCATATAGCATGAATAAAAACAATACAAGTGCTATTCAAACACACGCACACATACACACACACACACACACACACACACATACACACACACACACTCACAAGTGCACATACCTTTTTCTCCTTATATATATTCAGATACACATACATGTACATTCATTTCTGTCAATCTGCCTGTCTGTCTGTCTCTTTGCCTGTCAGTCAATCTGTCTGTATGTCCGTCTGTGAAGTTTCTGAAGAGAGACGTGTTGAGTGGGGGATGAGGATGGGGAGTGGTGTGAGTCAGCGGGGGTGAGTCGAGGAGGGATTCCCTTCTCATCTTGAGATGTCACTTCAGTTTTTGTGTTGTGTCATCCTCTAAGATTAGGAATGTCCAAAGAGTTAGGTTCATCCTATTAAAAAAAAAAAATCCTTTCATCTCCCATGGCCTGACAAGTTTCAATGCACACAAAGCTGTAAGTGAGGGTGTTTTACCAGGAAAGTCAAAGTTCGAGGATATATAAAATGTATATTGGTCACCTAACATTATATGTGTGCGTATGTATATATAATATAAATACATACAAAAAGCAACTTGGTTTCCTACTCTGCCTGTTTACCGCTTGAGTTTTCAAGCTGTCTATAAAATCATTATTCAGCAGTCTAAATTAATGATATACCATCTTTTAAAATCAAAGCATGATAATGAAAGTCATGGTTTCTTAATGATTGGATATCAATAAGATCCTGTGACATGCTGAGTGAACAAGTGATAACAGTCTTTGTCATGCAACTTTAATGGGAGTTACTGTACTTGCTCAAGAACTAGGATTTTATGTTTGTGTATGTCTCTGTGTGTGTGCATAGGCAAGTCATATAATCTACAAACATTTCTTCACACTAAAGATTAAGGATATGGCTTGAAAGGAAAGCTGAAGCAACCTGTTTGGAAAAAAACAAACAAGAATGTAGGCCAAGGCATAAATGGTATCCAAACATTGCGAAAGTAGCCTGTTATGGTGTATACAACGTGTATGAGCTGTGCTTATCTGACCATGCAATGCCTTTAGTTCGAAGTTTATCTGTGAGGGCACATGGAGTGAACATAGTACGTGCGTATGTGACAAAACTCATCTAATGGAACACACAGTGCAGATGTACTACGTATAATGTACATGTACAGCACATGTGGCATGCGCAGTGCATTTGCCCAACACAACACATATGGCACATAAGTGGCGCACACATCCATCACAACACACATGTCACAACAGTAGAGACCACCCGCGCAGAGAGTGCTCTGATGGGAAGAGTTCCCAATTCATAATGATACCCATGTCATCTTATCTCTTTTTCTTTCCACGAATGATCCCGTTTGGAGGCACGTTATTAGTATGAAATCATTTTGGGATGAGATGATGGCCCCAGGTGGGTGAAACCATTCATGATCTCACACGTGTGGTTCTGAGTCTCATCCAGGACAGACCCAGCCTGGCCTGGCCTGGCCTGCCTGCCTGCAGTTGTATTTCCTAGGATTTCTTCCATGTATGGAGAGAGACAAGAGCTAAATGCCATTTTGACTTTATCTACCCTTCCCTCTCCTTCTCTCCCCTCCCCATCCCTTCCATACCCCTCCCCAATCCCTTCCATACCCTCCCCATCCCTTCCATGCCCCTCTACCCTTCTCCCCTCCTCTTCCCTGAAGTTTGCATTCTTCAATTTTTTGTTTGTTATGATTTGGCATTTGATTTATCTTTCCATTCTCCTCCCGTCACTCTCCCCCCCCCCATTTCAGCTGAGATGGCGGGGTAGGTGTACCACCAAGCCCACCTCCAGTCTTGTGACTTACTGTTCTTGTGGTTGAATCACAGCCCCTAATCCCCATTAATTCAATTCCATTTCCAATTGTTGGTGTCACCTCTCAATTTCCTTTCCCCGCTCCCTGGAGCTGCAGCCGTGTCCCAGCCCCGCAAATCCTCACAATTGCACCGACTTCTGAGAGAGTGGGGGGGCAAAGTGATACTGCTCAGCATCTGCAAGTATTCAACACAGTGGGTGAAACAAAGATACTGCCCCTGCAATGTGGATTCCAGTGAAAAATTGCCATAAATCATATTCTCTAGTATACAAAGCTGAGTATTCAGTCATTATCCATTTGGGATAAAAACTTTTGGCATTATGATGCATATGGCAGAACCCAGAACCAAGAGCAGTGCTAGATTCCCGAGCAATTCACTCATCTATTTTATTTGTGGTGCATGCATTAATCATCAGAAAGTTTCAGAGAGCTGTAAAATTTTGTCTAAATTGTGTATCAGGTAGTTTTGTGGCAGATTACAGTGTTCTTTCTCTCAATCAATATCACAAAGTAGCTGGAAATTTAGAGGCTACTGCAACAGAGATATGCTCACATGTGGAATATCTGAATACAATAAGTCATAGTTTGTATTCTTCAGAAGTGTATGAAAACTATTCATTTTGTAAAAATGGAATCATTTACATCTTAATGTTGGCACAAGGTACTGTATATTTATATTTCAGATATTGTTGTTTGTGACAAGTCATTCATGCAACCCCCCCCCCCCCAAAAAAAAAACACCCCAAAACAAACAAGCAAACACCAATTCCAGAAATTTATAACATGGAACATACGTACATGAAGCTTAAAAAAAGGGGGGGGGGAATCAAGTTTCGTGCATTCTTCTATTCAAGTCATAAAGGAAGTGCAATGTGTGGGATGGCAGAGTTAAGCCTTGACGTAAAAAGACAATAAAAGCCGGTCCTGAGATCTGTAGTGTAAATTTCTGCTGCCTGCTCCAGTAACGTGAGTAATAGTGGATCGCTGATTGAGTTTAATGGACGGTGGCGGTTTTGGCAGGGAGTTTTAATAATCCCCCTCTCTAGGCTATGGATGAGTGATACACCATGGCATGCCATACCATACTCTTCTCTCTCCTTGGTTAGGGGAGATTGTAGCCGGAGAAACAAAACACCTTTATCACAGAGGGGTGAGTGTCCACCCCTCCCCCTCTTGAGACTCTATGAGGTATCAGATGTATTCCTCTTATGATCCCTCCTGTGGGAACCATTTAACACCCTTCTTTCCCATCCTCTCACCCCCTCCCCCACTTTATATAGCCCCCTTCATACCCCTGTGTTTTGTCCCCTCTTCAGACGAAAACCAGTTTATAGCAAAACTAGATAAAGAAACGACGTATAAAGAATCATCGTATAGCCGACAGACCATTCGGATGCTAATCTCGACCGTTCTGGAAAACATCGTATAGATGTGCAGTTTCTCAATGCGCATGCAATCAATGCGCAGGTATAGGGTCAACTTTCGTGCGTGCTCCCATTAAGCCCCGCCCAGTTATACCGTTCTGTGGTCGTCATACGTTCAGACGCACAATGGACATGATGGAATGCTGATTCGTTATCGAGTTCTAGTTCGAAACGATGCTCTGACCGTCGTTTCGCTATACGTTGTTTCAATATACATCGTTTTGTTAGTCAGCGTTCATACATATAAATTCATCGTAAAGCTATACCATTCTACGTAGTACAATGTATAATTTTTTTTTTGTATCTGAACACCCTGTTAGTCACTAGGTCTTCTTGTCATCAGAGGTACAGGTTAGTTTGTGTGCTGGCTTTGAGAAGTCAAAAAGTTGTCACCTTCTGCCTAAAGTAGACTGTTTACTGTGGGGGGGGGGGGGGGCGGGGATGGTGTTGATTTATGAGCTACCTTTGACCTGAAGTCATCACCTTTATCAGTGTTGCCGTAGTAACCACTACTGAGCACAAGTTTTCTGATCTCATCAAGAAACACTGACAGAATATCTTGCCCCATGTCTCTCACTATATTGGTCATGATTAGTAGGCATTGTAGATGTCAATTTTACTTCAAATGAGTAATCCTGTCAGAGCTGACTGAGAAGCAGATGTACAACTTCCATACTGATTTTGTGCTCCCAATAAATACCTTTCAAAGCATAGCAAGTGCAGCAAGTGTCCACTAAAAAATAAAAGAAAAGATTGAAATCCTCACATTTTTTCTAAGCAATGATCTTATATTAGTGCAACCTGAAACTTCTTGCTATAATTATTATGTTGTATCTCATAGCAAGCAATGGTGATGCCTTCATTCTTTTATGTCCTATTTATACCTAAGTGTGGGTATACTTCATGTTTCTTCCAAAATGAGTTGATCTAGTAGAGTTAATGAGTCTTTTTAAGTAGTTCTGTCTTGGTCGCTGATATAACGTCGCTGGGGCGACAAGACCTCGTCTCTACAAAATGTCAAATGTTCAGGAGAGTAAAAAAACATGGCAGCCAAAGCACTGCATCAAATAAGAGAGCCTTTCCTTTGACATGCCGTGGTGGCTTTATTTTTGGGGTACGACAGCTAGGATGTGGACATGACATCAACTGATTATCTGAACATTAATCCAATTAGAGTAATTTTCACCCAAATTTCAGATACAAGGTGATAAACTTTATTATCTTTTCTTCACTCTGTTGAAGAATTCTTCTGTTTTTGTTCCCTTAACCCGTTGAAGACTAGTCCCAAGTATACTCAGGCAAGTGTGTAAGGAAAATGTGTGGTATAGCAAAATCAGCTTGTCGTTAAGGGGTTAAATGGAACAGCTTTGTTTTGTTTTGTTTTGCAGTGTCTTGGCTGCCATAAATTCTTGCTATATCTGGATTCTTGTAATGAGGAAGCTATCAGCTTTCAGGCAAATTCAACCTGACAGGGCACTTTTTGAATGTTACAAAGTTTGTTTGTATTTTTTAGTTTTTCTGGCATGTGAACAGCATGATTTGGCTTCAGATCCCATTTAGTCGCAGCATTTCTACAAATGGGATGAACTGAAAGCATTGTGAACTTTAAAGCTTGGTTAAATAAGCAGCTTACTATTTTGAAAAAAAGTGTATTTTTTGTTTCTGTAACCAAAAAAACAAACAAGGAAGAATGCTTTTTACATTCATCATCTCTGGACAATCTGCATCAGAATTCTTCCTCTTTCTTTTTGCCTCCTTCAGTCCATTCTCTGTCATTTCTCACACTGGTTTACCCCCTCTTCCTCTCCCCTCCATCACCTTCTTTACCCCTGAGTGCTGTCCCATGTGATCAGAGAGAGACAGTTCTCAATGGACTAGGGCAATGCCTCCTCCTGACTTGAGTACATCCTTGGCCAGGAAATACTTGGTACCCTGTTTTTCCTGCCGGCCCAGTGCCGGCTGGATGGGGGGAGGGCCATCCATTGGAATCATGGATGCTCTCCCAGCTGTCGACTCTCCTTCAATCTCTCCGTTTGAATGATAAACAACCGTCTTGTCACCTCCTCCTCTTTAGTTTTGGTGGCTGTTTTTAGTGTTGAAATCTAGAGCATTGCATTGTTTACCATATTAACATGCCAGGAAGATCTCCCCATAAGAGGCATTCTTTTCAGAGTCAGGATGACTGCAAAAGTTTTTTGAAAGTACTTATTGAACAGATCTTCCAGTACCAAGACAACATCACTTCATTTGAAAATATATTTTCGCAGTCCTCAAAATAATGTTATTTTTTTAATGGGTCATCCAAAAATACTTTATTCACCTGCAAAAAAAAGAAGAAGAAAATAAAATGCAAAGAGGTAGTTAAGGGTAGAATTAAAAGGATTGACTCACATTTGCAAGTATCTGAATCAGTGTAAAAAAGGCAAGATTTCTCATATCAGATGTTTCTAATTTTTTTTGCCAAGAAACATTTTAACAAATCTTTGTATCAAGAATCAGTAAGGAAAGTGATTGATGACTGTTAAATTCTCGACCATTGATTGAATGCTGTCATTCTCACACATTGTTGTAGCGAGATAGTGTTACGGCTGACATTTGGAGAAATTCTTGCCTTGCGGGGATTTTTGTTTAACTCGAAACATACAAACATTTTGCTTTATAATTCTTTATTTTTTCAGAGATGTTTGAAATCATTACATTCTGGATTTGGTTTTATTCCACAAAATGGTGAGGTTACTGGGTTAATTTAGTTCATAAACAAAAATGTGAGAATGAAATTGAATAATGCTATGATTGAAAATTATGCCTGCCGTGTATATTTACTGACAGATGTAATTGCAATGCATGTATTTCAAAGATTATTTTTACTGTATAATTCTATTTCCTTGTTTTATCTCTTGTATCGTTCACACAGATTGATGCTGTTCTAGACGACATACCCAACCAGATCACAAACATGACGGAAGACACGGTCAGTGAAGTGATCACACAGCTCGACGACGCGTCGAAGAACGTTAACTCGAGCTTCAGGGAAATCAGCAATGTCCTTTCAGATGTAAGCGAGCAGGAGTGCAAGCTGAGAGAAGAGCTTCGTCCTACATCATACATTTTATATCTTTCTCATCCATTGAACTTTTAGTCTTTTGCAGACCTCCTGACCATTCTGAATTTGGAGGAAAGAATCTGAATTTTGACTATTTTCAACTGTTGTTTCAGTAGAATTTTCCCATTTTTCTTGAAATGTTACTACACACTCTTATGGAAATTACTCTTTTTTTCCTACTTTTGAGCCAAATCATCCCTATTTTGCAGTCAGAAAGGTTGGGAGGTCTGCTTTTGGTGCCATCACTGTCGGGCAACATTGTAGGTAGCTGAAGGGTTAAACAAATGGGTAGAAGTGTTGGTGAGCAGGTCTTGCACTCAGTGTGTGGTCAATCCTGACAAAGTAACCAAGTTCAGGGTGGTTGTCTAGTTATCAAATTTCAGAGAAAATGTGCACCATCTTCACATCCTTTACACCTCTCCCCACCTAATGTTTGAGGAATGGGGTCAGATTTACCGTAAAGTTCCGTGTATAAGACGCACCCGTGTATAAGACGCACCCCTACTTTCGGACCTAAAATTTAAAAAAAAAAAAAAAACACGAAAATTTCCACGCAAATATTGTGAGTGTCATAGATATTATTTCAGCTCGAAATTTCCCTAGAATGCAGCATGTATTAGCTCTATTTTTCCTTTCCTTTTATATTTTCTTTTAACGGTATTCATCGGACATCGGCAAAATATTGAAGACGCAAAATGCGAGACTTGTCTCGGTACTACTCACTTGCTATTGTTTCGCCTTTCAATCTTGGTACATGTGTCATGCATATCGTACTCATGAGTATACAGTACGATCTTTGCTGTCATACATAGCAGAGGGTATCTCGCATATTGACGCATGTCAGACTGGAAGGTTCATCACGAAAAATAAGAAAAACATCAACAAGTGTAGCAGAGGGATCATACGGCAAGACGTACGGTGCGTACGGTAATTACACTCATGCACTGTTACCAGTAACATGTGTGTCTCTTGTACCATGCTTGTATGCACAGTGCTAGCCTTTTGCAAAAGGCAGCCTGCTATAATTTCAGCACAAGCACACAGAGAGCAATGGACTTGCACACACAGCGCGCAACGGGTTAGCGCGCTTCGATCCGATCGCTGTGTGCACGCGAGTCCATTGCAAGAGCCTCTCTGCAGCTGCTACCTTTGCCAAAGACTTGCTAGCTAGCTAGCTAGCTATTCTGTAGCTATGCTATCCTAGCTGGCCTCGTGAAATGAAGAGCAAATGAACGACATGGATATGCATGCATGCTTCACACATCGTTCATATTTACGGTGACATAGTGTCGATCCTACTCCGTATTTTACAGCTTTTGTCTATGGCCATATTGATACTAGTACATTGATAAGTTTTACGGTACCTGGTATCGGTAATTTAGTAATGATACAATGTACCTGTACATCGCGTATTCCAGCTACTAGGCTGGCTGTTGGTAGCTTGGTAGACTGACATCGGTAGCATACAGCAGTGCTGTTACAGCTGTTGTCTATGGCCAGATTGATACATTGTTACTGCACAAGGCCGATGTAAGTTTATCTCGTATTTGCAGCTTTTGTGTGTGTCCAGATTGAAAGATCGCTCATTTATCCGTAAGTTTTAGTGATTGCTTACCTTCCAAACGTCGATGGGCATACATGGCCCCAAGTTGGCCTTATAAAATTGGGTGTACATGACAGATTTTTTTCCGTGATTCGACTGTACCCGAGTATACGATGCACCCCCGATTTTCAACGTTTTCCGACGAAAAAATAGTGCGTCTTATACACGGAACTTTACGGTATTTCTCTTCCCCCCAGTAGATGCGTACAAGTGTGACGTGAAGGAGAAATTGATGAGGTGGACTGAAGCCTGCGTGTTCGCTGCACATGGTCACAGCTTTCATTGCTGCAACTAAGGGGTCATGTGATTTATATCAACTCCTTCCCTCAGGCATGAAGAATATTGTTTCATGCAGACAGTGTAGAAGAAGTTAATGTTGAGATCTCAGAGAGAAGCCTTAGCTTGTCTCGTTTGAGTGCCAGAGGGTTGATGGGACTAAAATTAGATAAAGTCTGTACTGCCTCAAGAATTTATATCTATTTTCATTTTTAACTGAGTATTTGTTATATTTTCAACTGGTTAATGCACGTACTACGCATAAATTGTACCATGTACTTGCAAGGAAATGTGAAACGTTTACAAGGAATGTTTGCCAGTGAAAAGAATTCAAACAAATGTGTGTTTTGAATACAAAAAAAAGATGCTGCCTTGAATGCATGTTGACACAAGTGAATTCTCATGCTTATTTCAGCTCAAGTGTACACTTTGAACTTTTCTTTTTGTTGTTGTTGTACTTGTACATGTATCATATTGATCCCTGCGTTCATTTCTTTTCCATTACCATACAGATTTCTACTCAAGTGTCTAATGCCAAGCAGAATCTCGATGATGTATGGGATGACCCGGCACTTGTTTACACACAGTACTTGTGAGTATCACAGAACTTGCTACATGATTTCTAACAGTGGTTTTATCCATCCAATCATTGGAGGAATTTTGCTGCAGAGATAATCATCCTGTCTGTCGCCAAATTGGCAACGTTTGATTTTGCTGGCGTACCTTATGTTAGGGGAAAGATGAGATGAAACTGATTGAATATTTTGACATCTGCATGAAATCTGAAAAGAATTAGAATTTAACAATGATGTGCCAATGTTAGAAAGGAACAGGAACTTCAATCTCTTAAAATTGCAATTTATAACATTTCCTGCATCACTGAACTCATTTCCCTCCACCTGTTCTTCAGATATTACGCCCTGATCGGTCTCACGTGCACCGTGCTCCTCATCATCATGTTCAACGTCATCGGCCTCACCATGGGAACCTTCTCCTACAAGAACGTCAGCCCCACTGATAGATCCCGCATGTCCAACGCTGGCGGCAATGTGCTCATGGCGTAAGTGTTGTTGTAACCCCCCCACCCCACCCCAACCCCACCGCACCCCAACCCCACCGCATGGCTTACAGATTACCTCCCCCCTCCCACCTCAACAAAAAAGTAAAAACAACAAACAAAAACAAACATGAGAAAATGAGTCTGGAATGTTTGATAGAGAAGCATATCGTCCTGGGATATTCCAATCACTTATTCATTCATTTATTTTCACATTTTGTTTGTTTGTTTGTTTGTTTGTTTGCCTGTTGGACAAACTTGCTGAACTGGACTAATGGTGCTGAGGCCCTAGAAGTTCTTGAGCTCTTTGACTTTGTCATTGACCTGAGCTACTTTGGCACACCCAGGAAGAAGATGTAGCAGTTTGCATTGCAATGGATTCATCAGCTTTCATTTGCAACTGATGTTAGTTGTGATTTAAACATTTAAAGCTTATGCACATGCATAATCAGTTAATTGTGTACATGTAAGCATACACACATACGTACATACACACACACACACACAATGACATGCACACACTTGCACAGCTTCATGATGATGGTGTTGTTGATGGCAAGATCCAGATTTTGTGAGCGACTGGCGATTCGTCGATAGGATGAACAGCCTAACATGGACTTTGGTCAGAAACAGAAAAGATTGTCAAGTCTTGTTTTGACCTGAATCCAGTCTTATCACCAACATGGAGCTTGTAGTATAGGTGATCAGTGGAATGGTATAAAGCCAATCCTACCCAGCCCTTGATGATCGTTCAGAGGGCAGAGACCCCATCCCCGGCCAATCAATCTGGGTCACCAGTGGAGCATATCGGACACACAGCTGTAAGGGTCAGTCGTCTCCGTCCCGTCCACTCTAGTCCTGGGTGCTTGACAGGTCTGTCCAGGCACATTGATCGAGGTCAGTGGCCACAGGCAGGCCTAGTATGGCAAGCAGATGACCCAAGATCCCAATGTCCAGCAGTCTAGTAGCCCCACCCCACTACTGCAGTGAGGGGAAAAGATTGAATCCCCCCTGATTAACAGTTACACATCTGCGTTTCGAGTGGAACATGTAGCTTTTTGTGCAGCTCTTTGTTTTATTAATTTTTCAAGATTAAAGCATGGCTTTGTTAAGCGTCCAATCTGTAATGACCAGTTATATGGTCATCATACTGTCTTTATCTTCAAAACAGAGCTTTCTGTGGCTTTTGAATATACTATTACAATATCCATAGCCTCTTGATCTATATCTTGTTTCCTTCACGATGTCCAGATTGTGTAAGTTGTGTTTTTCCACTGCGTCCTTCAATGAGTAAACATTATTTTGGAGAATGATCATGGATGTTAAAAAGCCAGATCTACGTGTTGAAGTCCTATGTGTGTACCAATCTACCAGTATTTCAAGAAGTAGTAACTGATGTAGATCATAGGTGGAGTGATTGTGAGCAGTAGTCATGGCAAACATGATTGAACAGAGGCAAGAAGAGCATTTTCTTCCTTTATAGTGAAGTCTTTTTCTTTTTGTCTGTTTGTTTATTTTTTTTTTTTTTTTTTGCGTGACAGGTTATATACAAGTTGTCTTGCTGAAGGAATTAATTGTTCTCTTTTATGGTTGGAATCAGATTGATTGTTAGCACTGTCGACTAAATAAGGTGTCTTGTTGAAGAGGTTTCTGGTTCCTTTCTGTTGTGAGTGGTTAATTTTAAGCACTACAGCTTAAACAAGATGTCTTGGTGGCAGCCCCAGCTGGTCACAATTACTACTCTCTCTGACCGATACATGATGGTTGGGAGGGGGGGGGGGGTCAAGGGGGAGCGAAAATGTAGAACAGGTGATTCAGAGACGTCCAATATCAGGGGGAACACCGAGAAACAATTTTGGTGTCACCCAACACCTCATCCCCGCCCTCATTGCCTTAGGATACGTCTGTGTTTGCTGACCGTGACGAGAAGACCGCATTCTTGAGTTCTGCTTCAGCGACCATTCATTGTCGCCGTTTGATGAGAGCTCTTTAAGAGCTAACCTTTTATTGTCAGCCATTTTTCTTCTTAATTTTTTTCACTCATTTTATTGATAAAAGGCAGTTAGTTATTAGATTAATACTCAAAATTTATTCATATTTCCACCTTTTTTGCTGAAGAGTAATGATGCAAAATCCTCAGGGATTTTGTTCTCCGGGCCAGAAGATGACAGAGGAGTTTTCTCAGACAATAGGGGAAGATGAGACGAGTAAGGCAAGCAGAGATCCATTGGACTTACTCCCTTACATCACAGAGGATGTCCTTTCTAATCAACCGTCGTATTCCACAGGACCAGGCGAAGTGGTGGGGGGCACGTTGAGCAGTTGAAGTGATTAGGAAACTGTCGTTATTCCGCAAAGGAGAGTACAAATTGTTCGGGAATTCTCTAACCAGACGACAGCAACAGCTGTGAAGGCTAAGTAGAGTGAGACATGCCAACAGTTTGAACAGCATCAAACTGCTGGTGGTAAACATACCCTTGCAGATCGATTAGCACATGCTGTGCATTTAAATCAGCTGTGACTTAGCATTTGGGGCAGAGGTTTATTTTGGTGTCATTGGGTGCGTTTATCAACCCTTTTTCTCGGCAGAAACAGGTTTTCCAAACAGCTTTCAAGGAATTTTTACAAGTTGATAAACGCAAAGCTGTTTTGAAAGCCCTTTCGGAAAGCCTTTTCAAAAGCCGCAAATTTGTGCTTTCCGAAACAGGTTTCCTAAACGGGTTTTCAGAAACCTGTTTGTAAAAGCCTTTTGAAGCGAGATAAACGCAAAGCTGTTTTGAAACGACTTTCTACTGCAGTTACGAAGCATGCATGCCTTATATGACCTCTTCTCCTCGGGTCGAATTGCGCAATGCAGCTGTGCAGTGACAGGCCAGTTATCGTGTTTGCGAAGAGTTGATAAACGCAACTTTTTTGGAAGCCGTTTCTAAAGGGCTTTGGAAAGGGCTTTGGAAAGGGCTTTGGAAAAGGCTTTTGAAAGCCGTTTAAACAGGGGAAAGATGATAAACGCAGCCATTGAAGATACATGAAATTGCACATTGGTGATAAATCTTTGTGGTCAGTATTTTGTAAGCTGATACCTTGGCTGAACTATGTTTATTCACAGTCCATGAGCAAAATTCTGTTATGTTCTTATCATAATCAATGGGAAGGAGAATCTTGTAGGCGAAGGGGTAATGCAGGCCCCTTGGGAATGCTTTTTTTATTAGGTGATTTTTTATTTATTTTTCTATTTTTCTAAAGAATGCATCCTTGATAGTCAAATATTTGTACATATATATGCAAATTCAAACGCAGTATGACTTCCATGTATCTGTTTGTTTGTGTGTATGTGTAATTTAATGAGCTTGCTTGTCATTTGGCACACTTTGCCCTAAGTGGGAGTTAGGATTAGGATCTATCCCTTGTCCTGTCTTCATGCTGCATCCTCCCACCCCATACCTCCCATCCCGTCCCTCCCCCCTCCATTCCTACCTTCTTCCCGTTCCCCATCTCAGTTATATTCGACAGAAAAGTGTGACTTGCAGTTTGAAATCAAAGACTCTGATGATACTGAGGATTATCTTGAAGTCAGCATGCTGTGAACATTGCATATTTGTTTTGTGATGTGATTTTAAGTTCTCCCTGCTTAGTGGCAAGCCCATTAGACAGCAACACATTTATTTATCGAGCAGTCAGAGTTGATAAGAAGTACCTGATTTATGAGTCCCCTTACTTATCTCACCTTCAGGGGGTTACACTCTCCCGTGGCTGGCCCATGAAATTCCATGCAGACAAGTCATCTCCTGCCCTCCTAAAAATATCGCATACAATCTGTCAAGTCGACCTCCAGACATTGTTAACCTCCAACACTACAACTACACTTTGTATAATCAGGTTACTCGCCTAATCACATGATGTACTGTTGCAGTCCACTTTTCTGGCATTAGTTCTTTCTGTGTTCAATCATAGACCTGAGTCAATTAACCCAATTCCTTTTGGGGGAAACGTGTACACCATGTAATAATCCAGTGAGGGAATTACACAATAGCTCTGTAATAGTGGGTTAATTACGGGAATTCTTCCAGGTGTTGGATCTAATTGCATTCCAAATTTGTGAACTTTCAGACTAAAGGGGGATTTGTGACA
This sequence comes from Diadema antillarum, assembly GCF_040938485.1. Classification (NCBI taxonomy): domain Eukaryota; kingdom Metazoa; phylum Echinodermata; class Echinoidea; order Diadematoida; family Diadematidae; genus Diadema; species Diadema antillarum. The sequence goes on along the minus strand of NW_027271387.1, from coordinate 1,881,130 downwards.
CAAATATATTGTTACACAAAAATACTGATCATCATTATTGGCTAAAATTTGCTTAAGATAACTGTCTTGTTCCCCCCCCCTCCCCCCCCCCCCCCCCCCCCCCCCCCCCCCCCCCCATTGAGGGCATTTTCAGATGCTTTCAAGATACGGAGGGTGTAACATGAGCAATAAAAGCTTCTTGAATTGGCAACTTGCAGCCATATTCAAACAATATTAGTCTTTCCAGTTTCAGGTTCTCACTTTTTGGGATCGGTCACTTGTTAATTTTGATCGTCGCTATTGCCAGATAGTTGCTTGAGATAGGTGTCTTGATTACCCCCCCCCCTTTTATTTATTTGAGGCATTTTTAAGATGCCTTAAAGGTACAGAGGATGTAATATGAGCAATAATAGTTCTTTAAATTGGGAAATTCTGACAGTATTCTAACAATATTTGTCCTCTCACTTCAGGTTCTCATTTATTGGGATGTATCACTTGTAATTTTGATGGCGTCTCACCCTTCAGGGCAGATTAAGTGCTCTTCTGGGATTGACAAACGTCAAAGCAATTACCCCTCTGAAGCTGGCAGACAGTACAAAGAGGAATGCCCCTTCCTTATAGCAAACTTGTGTGTGTTTTTTTAAACTATTCTTGTCTAGAGAGGATGAGTGTGTGATGCTAGAGAGGGAGCAAGTGTGAGTTTACGAGGAGGACTGATGGACAGTGAAGGGAAGGCAAGGATTAGGCTTTCCTCTAGGCTATGGACGGCTTTTCTTAATTTTTCTGCATGCATAGGATGGCTGGTGCATAACCTCTGAACAGCAAGCAGTCTGGAGTTTAGACTAGGTCTTCTGGTGGTTAAGTGTGTGTGTGTGTGTGTGTGTGTGTGTGTGTGTGTGTGTGTGTGTGTGTGTGTCTGTCTGTCTGTCTGTCTGTCTGTCTGTCTGTCTGTCTGTCTGTCTGTGTATTGGCAGGATGTCTATTCCCTCATCTTAATGTGGCAGATACTTTGATACAGCAATTGGTGGATGTCCCAGTATCAGATTAGTCTCTTTTCAGACTGAGGTAAGGGGGGGGGGGGGATGTTAAGAAAAAGTATATTGAAAGCTTGCCAAAGGTTACTGACCAAGCCAGCAAACCTGGTGCAAAAATGTATGTCAGCGTTGATGTGATGCCTTGGAGAATGACCTCATGATGGCAACAGAGGGAGGTTGTTATTTACTCTTATTTTTTTTTTTGGGGGGGGGGGGGGTGGAGAGGAGGGGAGGGGGAAGGGGCAGGGAGTCTCTTTAGTCTTGGCCAGACTTCTAGTAAAACTCTTCATTGATGACTCACGGAGGGATGTTTAAAACAGCTGAGAGGACTGGGGAGGTCGTCGGTCTGGATGAAACTTGAATCTTGAGGTCGGTCAGTTGCGCCTCTTTACATCTTCCTCCCCAAAGCTGCTGCTGTCGTCACAACAGTCTAGACATCTGGCCAAAAAATGATAACGTTTCCAATTTGTGGCTTTCAATTTGGGGGCCATGTGGCAGTGCCAGTGCAAAGAGATATGCTAGAGATATGACAGGTACTTTAAGTGGAGATACAGGGGCAGTGAATGAGCTTTTGCTTTACATGGTACAACTTTGTAGGTGCAGTCAGGACTTGGATAGATGTACAGAGGTGCAAATCTGTTTATTTAGCCAACAAGGTGAGCAAGGAACACAATAAATCACACAAAAAAGAGACGAAAATATTAACACCCTCAATTGCAACACTGTCAATTGTTTCGGATGAAAAGCTATAGTGCAGCCATGTGACAAAATTGCATGATTTTTTGCTTACTGTCTAGACATCTAACCAAAAAGAGAAAAAAAACACAAAATTGTTGTTTCCTTATCAGGGCCATCTTGCTGTTAGAACAAGAGATGTTTTACCCTGTTACCGTAAGTATGGTACATGTAGATATTCAAATGATTTCACTTTCTTCGCTCTATTACGTATTGACTTAAGACAGCAGTATGGTGTAGATGAGGTGGATCTTATCTATTCATCTTAGTTATTGCTGGATTTGTAGAGACCACTTTCTACGTGTATGCCATAGATTACTAGAAAATATTATCCTTGCTGGGTGCCAAGTATTATCCAGTACAGAATTTGAGCGATGTTAACCTCAGTAGTTATGTAAACCTTGTACAGTGCAATGCCTCTGTGGTTTTTAAATCAGCTATTTTGTGGTATTCCTCATCAAGGCTAGGGATTATTATATGATACTTTCCTCTGGTTGTTGTTGTTGTTGTTACGAGCTTTAAGAAAGGAAAGCTGTTGAAATCTTACATTTTGACATGATGTCTATTCACCAGCATATAAATATTATGCTGAAGTCACTACTTGGAGTTTGTTAATCTGTGGTTTTCCTCCTCGGAATTCCTGTTTGGGTAGAAAATACGAAAATGATCCACAGAAGATTAAACTTTATCTCAACGACAGTATTGCGCTTCCTTCAATTGTGCGGTAGCCTTGCTCAGCTCTCTGTGTGGTAGCACAGCAACATTGCTTTAAAGGTGTATGCCCCAGGATAGTGAATTTATTATGGTTCTTCCAACATTAAGCAACCGTTGTTTACAAAGCATCCACAGTGTGTTGGCTTGTTGAAGGGACGTGAGTGAAGCATACATGTATCATAACAATCAAGTTTGGGTCTTATGTGCAACACTGTATATGGCTGTTTAATATGTTCATGGACATTTCTCTGTCTCTGTCTTGCTCTTTCTCTCTCTTAAATTCTCTATTTCTCTCTACCTCATATAGACACACACACACACACACACACACACACACACACACAAACACACACACCACTTTTGGAAGATGTGTTAGGCATCGTAAGAGAAAAAAATACATGCTATAATCTGTGCAGGGATTATTTGATTGTCAAACTTAACAACATTGACCTCGAAGATGCTGCGTGCATACACCTTGAAGGCGGATGTGGGTCTTGAACTACATTATTTCTTGCCTTTCTTAACCCGTTGATGACGATGATGACGAGTCCGGAGTATACTCGGGCAGGTGTCTATGGGAAATGCGTGTTGTAGGAAAATCAGTTTGTCCTCAGCAGTTAAACTGTGAAGTTCAGCTTGGAGAACTGTCTCGGAGGTGTTTTTGTTTTTGTTTTTGTTTTTTTACCAAAGGGACTTTTGGCATGGATCGTATATACATAAAAAACAAACGTGGGGAGGAGGTGATATTGTCATCATGAGAGAGGAAGAAAGGTCACCTTATTTTCCAAGCTCTTTTTTCAAAGACTGTATCAACCATTTGGAAGTCAAATTAAAGTGGTCTTTAAAGGCTGAAAGGAAGCATTGTTATTACTATCATTATTTCATATTATTATTATTATCAACATTGATGTTGTTGGTGTTACTATCATTACTTCTTTTGCAATCTCTCATTCTGCCAACGCAGCGAAAGGTCAACTTATAGTGACTGTGACCCATAGGCCTTACCACCTGACTATCAGCCTTTCTTTTGTTTTGTTTTTTGTTTTTTGTTTTTTTGTGTGTGTGTGTATTTGACCACTTCACTTGGGTTTAACCCTGCTCTTTGCCAGATAAGTAAAGTGGGTTCTTTTATGTGCAGAAGGTATGCCTCTCCTACACATGGGACCAATGACTTAAAAGTCTCACCCAAAAGGCATGTCAATCACATGCTTTACTGCTGGACTGGGACTCATGTACACTGAAGCCTGCTGTTTTATCCACGTAAACTTCACCGCTCAGCCATATATATGCCCCATAATAGAGTTACAGTTACTCTAACTATTCAGAGATATTTTTGCTGTTTAGATCACCGCTTCTTAACCGGTGGGCCATGAAACTCTCTTAGGTGAGCCACGATGTCAGCTGAAAATGAAATGAAAAAGATTCGTATTAGATCCAACCGGCCTAAAGCCCCCCCCCCCCCCCCCCCAAAAAAAAAAAAAAAAAAAAAAAAATCAACAACAACAAACAAACAGACAAAAATTGCAGGAGGCCAAAGTGGGCCTCAGGTTAAAAAAGATTGAGAAGTGTGGGTTTAGATGAACTATTCATCGTTCTCAGTCGTGGAGACCAGTGCCACATACGGTGGCTTTAAATGGTAAGCTGTTCGGCGGATGGTTAGCTGCTAAGTTTCGATTGATATCTCTCCTGCGATGAATTTCATTTCTTCTCGATCCGGGGTCCTAGCAGTGAAATATTTTTACCCAGACGCAGGACGGGAATTCTGGTTATCAGATTTCAGGATGTATCCAGATGGCTGTGAGATGCGCTTGACCTGAATCCAAGAGTATGTTGGAACCCTGACAACTGGGCCAGACTGATTTAGGAGCCTCTTTGCGCTCATGTTCACATTTTAGCACAGGTCTCATACAACACAAAACTTGTCGAAACTTTACGTCGATGTAGGGCAATTTGTCAATCAGTTGCAATAAAAACATCTCAACAGAAGAATTTCATGAATTTGAATAACACAAAAGTAGTTCCTAACTACCAGAAAGATTTTCCTGTGGTTTTGCACCATGTGGCAGTATTGCACATAAGCTGGATGCATTTGATGGAAGTAGATGACTTTAAAAGCTTATTGTTACTCATTTAGGGATTTAGAAAATCCTTGAATTTAAACACATCAATTAAAAGTTGAAGTGATATTGGTGGACAAAATAGTGAGATGAGAAAAATGCATTAATGCGAGTCTTTGCATTCTCATGTCGTGACAGGATGAATTCATTTGTACAATGTAAATTACATACATCTACTGAGACTGAGACCGAGCTTGTGTATGTTTAGAAAACCCCTATCTCTATCTATCAGCCTCAGCTATATAAGCAACTGGAAAGAACAGACAGAGGGGAAGAAAAAAAAAGAAGAAGAAGATCCCCATAACCTACCTAGCAATTAACCCCTAATCTTCCCGCCACTTGATATGGGACGTACGCGCCCCCGGACAAATGTCGTCTTTCCTCGCCTTAGCACCTGTTTGTGTCGTCCTTATCCAGTGATAGCTTGCTGTAACTCTCTGGCCAGGCCAGGGTGACCTCTGGGATAAGATTGTCCCCCTCCCTCCCCCCCCCCCCCTTCCCCCTTCCCTTTAAATTCAAACTCACATTTATGTGTTTGCTTTTGTTTTAGGTTAGTTTTGTTTTGTTATGCATTATTGGTCTGTCTTGTGGGATCAGGATTTTTGTTTTTGTTGTTGTTTTTAGAAGTGGGGGGGGGGGGAGGAGGGGGAAGGAGAGGATTCGTATTTTATGTGTTGGTAAGTGATGCCTGGAGCAGCTTCTTAGTGTAAGACCCTTAATTTCACCCTGTCTCTAATAGATACTGATAAAATTCCTTGATTTAAGGGGAGATAGTGACAGAGTTAAAAGTTGCCAAAGGACACTCGATTATTTCAGTGATGTCGGGGCGGCCTCGTAGCTTCAAGTTTATGTGATTGTTGGCTCGCTGTTCAAGTGATCGCTATCTTCCACCGCTCAGTTTTGATTGGTCAGCTTGGAATGGCCGAGTGTTTTGCAGCAGGACTGGGGAGTGTAGGTTCACTTGTGCCAAGGTGTTAAAAATGCAGTGCTTGTCAAGTTTTACCCGAGACGTACGTAACACAAGATGAGACAGGATGTGACGTTAATCATGCAGCCATTTTGAATTCAGTCCCTTGAATCAGGAGGATGGGTGGTGGCCAAGAGCTCTGAGATAGGAGTTAATCTTGATGAAATCAAGAATTTTAAGGAGTATATTAAAATGCCTGTTTGGGTAATATTAAAAAATCCAAGATGGTTCTTGCAAAATCGTTTGCTTCTGCTATGAATATTTTCTAAAAATGTTAGTAACGTGGGGGGGGGGGGGAGGAGGGATTTGGAGGAATTTTTTTTTTCCATGTGAGTGTCACTTTATGGCAAGATTCTTTTGTACAACACAGCAAAACACATGGGATGGAAGACTCATTAAAGTTGGGTTGCAAATTAAAAAAAACCCAGCATGATATTACCTTCCGCATTTTGAAAAGGAAGAGGAAATATTCATAATTATGACATACTTGATGTGAAGTCATGAAGGGATTAACTTTGGTTGCCTTTCCACAAATTTTGACCATGTTTGAACGATATGATACACATCATCATAAAAAATGCTGTGATTTTTCAAAACCAGACTTACAATTTTTTTGTGTATTTACATCAGGATATGATTGTATTGATGAATAATTTGGTGAAAGGGAAAAGGGCCGGTAAGCGCATTTTTCACTTTGTCATGATGAGATGGCATGTGTGTGCGACGGTAACCGTAAACGTGAACGCCAGCTCTTCCTGCCGTATCCGGAACCCATAGTATTGTGCCACGGTTACTCACAGTCAGACTGCCTGACATTTCTGAAGGAAGTTGTTTGTTATGCCGCTTGATTCAATCAAAGATTCATCCCTCAAAAAAAAAGAAAAAAAAAATCCCAAACCAAGAATGAGATGTGGGTGCCATTCTCCCTTTTTTTTCATTATTCTACTTTTTTTTTGATAGCTAGTGCCCTCACGTACCATTGACTTTGGTATTGAGTCACACTGACAGTCACTTTGTGAACGTGTCGTAGACGCACATTAGTGGCATAGATCATCGCGACTGAAATTGATGCCGACTTCACTCAAATCCTCTTCTTCGCTCATGCCTCTGAATCTGGCAGTTAGGGAAGTCTTTAGATGGCAATCGCGGAAAGCGTTGCCGCTCCTGCCGATGGCAGTTGCAGGAAACTTTCAACTTGTTGCAATGATAGATACAGGCTACTAGAAAAATGCCAGTTTTGGGCTTTGATTGTGCTCTGAGATTTCTCCTGATAGACTAATTATTTACTTTATGGTACAGTTTTGTTTGTATATCAGACTGAGCAAGTGACATTTTTAGTGTCATGTAGAATCCCCTACCCAAAGAAATAATTGTGATATGAAGTTAAATTTAGAAGTTCCATATTTGTGTGTATGTTTGTGTGTATGTGTAAACAGGACAGCAGCATATTTTTGTATTACATTTATATCTAAGTCATGTTTCTTAAAGTACATGTACAAGTCTAGTAAAGGACATGTCATGCTGTGAAATCAATTATAGATGGAGGGCAAGGGTGGGTTAGGGGTGATATGTTTGACCCCTACTTGTGTGCCCACGGCATTCTTGATGGGTGCTAGTGGACATGGCAGCCTGTGTCCAAACCGCGGCCATAAGTTTGTCTTTTCGGTCAGCCCATCTCTGACGCGGAAAAACACGAACATGGCACATCCTCTTCCCCACTTCCTATAAAGTCCATTTCAGATCTCTAAATCACCCTTCAACCCCTACCCCCATCCTTCCCTCCTTCTGTCCAGGAGTGTCTGTCCCCCCCCCCCCCCCCCACCCCCCAAAGGATTCCAGATCGGAGGCGGGGAAATGGATTGCAGATGAAGTTCAGTGTGGGATGAGGGATTAAGATGTGTGATAAGAGGGACGGGCCTATCAAAGCCATCATCTGCAACATCCCCATGTATGACTTATCCAGCAGCAAGCACCAAGTACGATTTTAAATAGAGGGAAAGGGGAAAAATACAAGGAAGAAACAAATAAATCTATAGTGCAGTAAGAAATCTTGCACCATTAATTAGTTCCATTGAGTAGACAGTGCACTAATCCCTCTTCCTCCTCCATCTTTCCTTCTGGGATCGATTCCGGCCCACCCAGAATTCGCAGAATATCAGATCCGAGGCATCACTCGTGGGATTTGCAACACGCCCCGACAGATGCCATGCTGCAATGATGGGTAGAAATGTTTGATCTTGATGCTTTATCTCAAGGTTTTCCATTACCACTCTGTGTGGCCAGACGTCTGCATGGCCCCATTCACATCTGCAAATATCGCAATGTTGAGATATCAACAGGTTTGGTGGGTGCGCGTTCACACTGCAACAGAAAGTTTTAAGATATATCAATGAAGAAATATGGCGAGCTTGTGCCACCCTAGTGGGCATGTGCAGTTTGCTCGGTGTTCTGCATCATGAAAGTGACTTTTTGATACATGTAGCTTGGAAGGCTATGGCTTTGAGGAGGAATCCAAATACTCATAAGTAGAAGTCTTTCAACGAAAATATATATATATTTTATTTCATAAGTATTGTACTACACTGCAAATGGACCCAGCAAACTTCTCCCAAAGTTTGAAAAATTATGCTTCAGTCTGAGATTTCTTTCTTGGCAGTGTTTTAGATGGCTCTTGTCACAGTCTGCTCAGCAGGCTTTCTCCAAAGTGCCATAGGTAATTTTTCACTGTTGGCGTAAATGGTCCTCCTCTGTATCTTTCTGCTACAGTGTGCAGGACAAAATGAAAGGAAATCAAAAAAAAAGTTACGTATTTCATTGCAGCTCCTCTTCATATTTCATTAAAAGTTGTATCTGAGAGTTGGACATCTTGCAGACATGGGCACCTTGCATGTCAGATTCATTTTATGTGATTCATTAAAAAAAAAAAAGATCATGGCTGGCTTCAAAGTGGATTAAATATTTAAGGCTTTCTTCTTTTTTTTTTCTCTCTCTCTCTCTCTCTCTCCTTGGCAACTTCCCAAATCAGTATAGACCGATTCGGGTTCGTTGAGGGCAGCAGACAATTTGTGGCACTGGGCTCGGCCATTAGCTCATTTTGCGGTGTCCCAGCCAACCCCCCCCTTCTCTCCCCCACCCCCCGGCAACATGTTTATCGCGCACTTGTAACAAAGGTTCGCGCACTAAGCAAGCATTCGCGCACTCAGAACGAGACGCCCATTGGCTAAAGCAACCATGCATCAGTTTCGTGCTAATGTAGGGAGAGGGGTGGGGGAGTGGGGGGGGGGGGGGGTCGGCTGGGACACCGCAGTAATGGCGCTGCCCATGCCAAAAATACACATAGCGTGTCACAGAATCGGTCTATAGTTCTTTGATGCCTGTGCATATGACAAGATGAGTCAAATTTGAAGGTTTACAGTTGTTTTTTGTTGTTGTTGGAATCAATGAATATGTATGAAAGAATTCCTGATGTGCAAAATTCTCATGAATATTTCCTTGTCCTTTTCAGTTAACAGACTGAGTACTCATATCAGACAGCAGTTGAATAGGGGAAGACAATTGACGAAAATTGCACCCCACTTCTTATTGACTTACATTGTATCCTACTTCTTTTAACCTGTTGAGGACGGACTGATTTTGCTATGACACGCATTTCCCACAGACACCTGCCCAAGTATACGTGGGACTCATCCTCAACGGGTTAATGGCTTACATATTTGGGTCTTATGATTTCACTTCTTAATGGCTTAAAGGACAAGTTCACCTTCATAGACATGTGGGTTGAGTGAATGCAGCTATATTAGTAGAGCACATCAATGAGAGTTTGAGGAAAATCAGACAATTCGTTCAAAAGTTATGAATTTTTGAAGTTTCTGCCTAGTCATGGCTAGATGAGAAGACTACTATAGCTTGTGATGTCATATGAGTACAACTGTATAAAGAAAGTATAAAGAAAATTCAAGATATTCTCACTTTTCTCACATGATAAAAGAACACTCGACTTCTCTCTTTCAGAAGTCAAGGGGAATAATATTACCCCTAACATAAGTCAGTAACAAGTCAAAGAAATATGCACTATATTCAAAAAGTCAAGTTTTGTGAAATTCTCTTTTTATTTTCCTTATATCGTTGTACGCATGTGACATCATACACTGTAGTAGTCTTCTCCTCCAGCAGTAATTGCACAGATATTTTAAAAATTCATAACTTTTGAATGGATTGTCGGATTTTCCCCAAACTGTCACTGATGTGTCCTACTAATATTGTAGCCTTCACTCAATCCACATGTACTGTATACGCTATATATTTCGCGGGGGTTTTATTTTCGCGAATTTCGCGAGTTGGGAGCTATTCGCGAAATTAACAACACGCGAAAATATTACCTTCCAAAATGAATCCCTTGCCTTGATGATACGAACATTTCAGCACTAGTATACCATGTCACGGCTTACCGAACAGACCATACTGGCTAAGCTTGTTTACGCATGTCCACGTCTACTTACGAATACTGTAGAGAGCCAATCCATTATCGCAAGGGAACCACTCGTCAGAAATCTAGCGCGATGGACTCATCACTTCAAAAATGTTGAATTCTAACTTACTAGTTCGCAGAGTTTGGCAAGTCTTTTTCATGCAGTGTATAACTAGTATCATTCTTATTTGCTAGTAAGTTGAAAATTCACACTTTCTTTGCCACTTCATATTTTCTCTGGTCCCCCAATCGCGAATTTAACCACTCGCGAAAATGTGTGACAGCGACAATTCGCGAAAATATATGTACGCGAAAATTATAGCGTATACAGTATATGAAGGTGAACTTGTCCTTTAAATACTTCAGTCCTGTGATAGCACTTCTCATCATGTAGAGGTTGTGCTTTGCGCTGATGTTCTGCGGCCTCCTGATATACACTGTAGGTAGGCATTGCTGTTTGAGAGGCAGAGGAAACTAATCCTGCAATGTGGTGTAAAAATGAAGCATTGTATTTTGCCTAGAAGCACAAAGCTTTGTGCTTCATCATGTTTGTTATATCAAACACAAAAGTGTTTATAATTTAAGTACCTACATATGCTGTCTCTCTGACATTAATAACGATATATAAAATATACTGTATTTTCATATTTTTGTTTTCTTCTGCAGGGGAGTTTTCTTCACCTTCCTGTTGGCCCCATTCCTGATGATCATCACATGCGTGCTCTTCACACCGCTCAGTGTCGTCACGCTCACTTGTGCACCCCTGCTCAGCTACGAGCTCCTCAATGAGGTGAGTTTGAGATGCACAGAGACTCTCTTCACCTTCTTTCTTTCTTAGTGCAAGATGGCCTTCCTATTAAATATTAATCATCTTTTGATACTTATTCTCTTTTGTTCATTCATCTTTATCTATCCATTTCCTTTCATGCGTTCTTCTGTATCTGCTTTCTCTTTTTTATTCTTCTTCCATTTCTCCTTCATTGTCTTGTTGTTGTTGTTTTTTGCTCTTTTCTGTTGTACCTTCTCTAATTCCTCTTTCTCATGTACTTCTTCAATTTTACTTTCCTCATCCTTCATCTCCTCATCCCCTCCTTCGTCTTCTTCCTCCTTCCATTTTCTTCCTCCTTCTTTCCTTGTCTTGTTTTTACCGTTTCCTCGATCTATTGTCCATTCTGAAAATTCTTCCCCCCCCCCACCACACCAGACAGATGTCGTGTTGAGCAAAGGTCAAGCGCAGAATTCCTGTATTCAGCCACATCTTGCTTTGTTGAAATTGTAATATGAATGTTAACATCGTGACCTTCTGGTCAAAACTTGTCGTATTCCCGCAGACGATAGACCAGCCCAATGTCGTCGTGGACGGCTACTACTTTGGGGATCTCATCCTGCAGAACTCCTCCATCCCTCTGACGTCCACTGGCATCTTGACCGAGTGCGACGAGGGGGCCTCGGCGTATAGCGCCCTCATGCTGGACTCCCTGTACAACTTTGATAGCATTGCCGAGGTCAGTGGTGTATCTATAGAGTAGAACATTGATGGCGCTGTGCTCTGAAAGTTTTTTTCTCATTCAATTACTTACAGAAACCAGAAATTTGTAAATATGTTCAGTGCTACACTGTATGTAATTAGTGCTCATCATAGAGGGACCTTGATGTACATGATTCGTGTGATTTTGAAAAAATTGCCATTAAAGCTAAAAATTTACCATAATAGACCCATCCACATGACAAGGATACAAACTTGCTTACCCTTGTCATTTTCGAATAACGCGGTCATCCTTGTCACTTTTTGGCCATTTTCATCAAGTTGTGGAGCAGTAGTGTAGATGCACGAGTGATACTGAGACATGTCTTACAAGAAAGATTTAGTTTATGGAATTACAGTGTATGCCAGTGCGCTTCCAGATTTTTCTATCCATTACTGTATTCTACGATCACAAATTTAACCTCAGGTGAAATTGTCAGGAAGTCCTGATTAATGAAAGATCAGACTCCCTAGATATGTGTATACAGTGCCCTTTTTCATACAATACATGCATATGAATGATAAACAAATGCTTACTAAAGGTATTCCATGTTTGTTTGTTTTGTTATTTCCATTTCTGTGTCTATGTTATAATCTGTAGCTTCTAGAAGAGCTGGAGACCGAAGTCCAGAAACTCGTCGACGAAATCGCCCCCGACGACATCACCTACGACTTCCCCTTCAACGACTTTGTCGACCAGCTCACCAACCTGACAAAGCTGACAGAGTTAGGGCAGCTCAACTACACCGAGTTTGAAGCACTGGTATGGCATCAAGGTCTTTTGTGTAGTAGAATTCATTTGTGGCATCAGGCCAAACACACTCTATGAAATCAAAATGCTCCTTTAGTTGAGGTCTTTTTATCACCTTTGATATGACTTTTCTTCATGTTTGTTCTTGTTTTTAAGTCAAGACCCAATTGCTTTTACCATCCTTGAGCGAGATAGGTAAAAAATTCTTGCTTTTGACTTTATAGCCACTCCTGGAAGCTTCAATTAGTTCCTTTGCAGAATGACTGTGGATATCATTTTGGAATCATCCTTGAAATACAGAGCTTCTAAACCCCCCGCCCCCAAAATAGGCCTTTGCAACTTGAGCTAACACAGCATATGTGGATTGTAGAATACAGCATTATAGCCAGTTTAGAACAGGCATCCGACAATGGAGACCTGTTATTCCTGTGGCACCAGAGGATATCGTAGGCATATTAGTAGACAATTTAGGGGAATTCACGTTCAAGAATCGTTCCAATTTTCTGCCTCTTTATCCACTTGAGGGGTGGGATGACCTTTGACCCTTTCTCTGCCAATGTCAAAAACTGTAAGAGGTAAACTTTGATGTAAACTGATGATACGGTTGTATATTAACAAGTGAGGACCGCAGCCCAAAATGCTTAGTGTTAACTTATGATTGATTAGGATCTGATCCAGAAAAAAAAAAAAAAAGAGTCAAGTGTTCCCAAATGCTGCATGCTGCAAAGAGTGGTATAAAGAGTTGTTGTTACCATTTTTTCAAAGTTCTGCAAAAAATGTAGAGAACTGAGATGAGGTTTGTGAGTATTTATTGTTCAAGTACAATAATGTTTTTTAGTGTAAATATTTTCTCATAGTTGTGTTTCTTGGTTCTCTGTGGTGCAGGAGCTTTAATAATGACCACATGTTGCATACACAAAGCTTTGATTAATTCCTGGATACATTTGCAGAAACAGCTAGCACAGGTATTGGTTCATGGGATGACTTGTGAAGGAGATTTTGTTTGTGTTTTGTAAAATGTTGAAGTCATCAATTGCTAAAAGTTTGAAAATACTGCAAAACATTTTGTACTATATTGATTTGTTCTGTTCTTCTCCCCTAATTACAGCTCACTGCAAACATTACTGGAGTCAACCTTACAGAGTATGCTATTGAACTACGGAATGTTGCCATATCCGAACCGGTAAGGAATCCAGATAAACCTACTAAAAGATATATTTTGGTTTCTTTTATTGTTGTGCCTGTCAATACTCAGTTGTGTGAGGGAAAAAAAGTGTTGTGCATGAACTAAAAAAAGTCATATTTCATAATATTTTCCAAGTTTTATGACTCAGGAGTTATGATGGTTCCATACACTTGTTTAATATGAAGGAAAGGAAGAGATGGTGACAACTCAACAACACGTCACACATATCTTAAGTGACACCAAACAGATCACCACAAAACTTTTAGTGACAGCAACTGAACTTCCCCTCGCCATAGTCAGTCTGAAAAGATTTGAAACCTTCTACCCCTACGTGGGCTGAACCTGTTACACTTAAAGGGATGGTATAGAATTGGTTGAGGTGAGAATTCAGCTTTAAGTTTTTTGGAAGATACTTAGATACCACTCTGTGAAATGTTCAAAAGCATACAATTCGAGAGGATTTCAAAGTTTATTTGACGATAATCAATTTTGAAGTGGCTGAGATATCAGAAAACAAAGTAAAACTAAGCAATCTAATGAAATATGGGTCCCACCTTTTACTGGGATTGCTTTATTGTGGATACTTCAGTCATGTCAAAACTAATTTTCATCAAATAAACTGAATTCCTCTTAGTGTTCTATGCTCTTTCATATGTCATAGGAGGTTTGTCATTATCTCAACAACAACAAAAAAATCATCCAAAAAACATTGGAAACCTCAAACCCCATCTCAACTAAAACTGTACCATCCCTTGAATTTACATGAATGCATGTTCGTGACACACTGTTCCAGGTTGAAATTTGGATTGATCATGCAATCTACACTAGTACCGTATCTGTAAAACCCCAACCTGTTATGAATACTGCCTACTGTGTGCCATGTATAGCTAATAGGTATAACCTCACTTACCTCCTTCTGTTTCTCCATGTAGACTGTCAGAGACAACTTAACAGCCCAGGCAGACAAACTAGACGACATCCAACAGGAAATTGTGGACCCGATGCAGGCCAATGTGGTAAGATTTACTCAAGACTCTGGACCAAAGAGAACTGCTGTGGCATTCTAGAATCCACCTGTCTGTTCTTCTCTGTACTCTCATTCTTTTTCATTTCCAGTCATCTGAGATGAATGCCAATACTGGTTACCTCAAAACCAAACATTCTGAATGTCTTTATGGCCATGTTTTAATGTAATGAAAACCCACCCATCACAGGTTGTGGGAACCAATAGGGAGAACTGTTCCATTTCCTCTCAGCCAGTCAGAGTGCCTCATAGAGCAAGCCATAGGAAGTGATTTGCATCCATACAACTGTCTACATGCAGGCATGTTTGCTAAATGTATTCATTGTCAGAATTCCATTGTTTTGTGACAGATGGGACACTAAATGCACAATTTGTGTCAAAATGGATTTACTGTATGCAGATTTTTTATGTCTTTTTTTCTTAGCCTTCCCATATATTGAACGCACACATCACACCTCTTACTGTATCTCATATATACTTTGAATACTGGTGGTTAATTGGTAGTAATTTATGTACCCTTTCTGCACCATTTACAAATTAAAAGGCACAAGTCCCAGTTTTAAGACATTCTATCAATTGCAACTTTGGTCATGTGTTTGAGAAACCCATGTATATAGATTATCAATGAGTTGGTCACTTAAGACTACAATCTTGTTCTTTAATATTAATGCTTTTCAGGCTCTATATTGAAATCAGCAGAATGTGTGCTTATACCAGTAGATCATAATCAAATCTTGCGTCTTTTATCTTTGCTGTGTGACTGCAAGGAGGGTTTGACACAAATCACATTGAATTAGATGGTGTGAAGTAAGAGAATTTTCATGTTTACTTAAAAATGTCTACTGCTAAAAGAAAAGAGAGAAAACAAAAAATGTAAGAGAGATAATATATGCCTTAAAGTTTACAGACCAGGATCCTACCCATGCCCTTTTTTTCTCTGTCTTTTTCCTCATCTTTTTTTTTTCTTCCCATGTGTTATTGTGTTTTCCTGGCAATAAAACACTAGGCCCAGATTCAGAATAACCTTGTGACATTGCAAATGCTGGAGATGCAGTTGGACCTGGAGATAAACCGGACTGTTGTGGCCATTGGCGTTCCCGAGGGGGCGCTGTCCAGCAATGCCACTTCGGACGCCATTGTCGGCATCAGCGTGGAGTATGCGGATAGGCTGCTGGGGTACGCCGATCAGTTCTACCTGGAAATCCAGGACCAGGTGAGAGATGGAGGGCGGGCTCAAAGCAGAAAAGAGGAAAGCTTGTACCAGAATGGGACGAGTGATTGTATGGTCAGGAATTTTTGTCCTGTGCACGAAGACAGACTCTGAAATTCTATTGCCTGACAGTAATGCCATGCAGGCTGCAATGAGAACATGGCCTAGCTGTTGCTATACTGTAAAACACAATATTTTCGTGGCATGAAATTTTTGCGAATTGGAGCCAATGGTTTTTTTCACGGCATGAAATTTTCGCGAGTTGCCTCTAACATTCAATGCGTATAGTGTAGGCAAGAACTTTCATGTGCATTTTGATTTTGCGAATCTTCCGAAATTAAAATGCACGCGAACATTTCTTGTTCTACAGTAATCTTATACTGTAGTTCTCAAGTGGAGTGAGACATGCTTTCGTTCAAATTTTGTTGAGCATTATTACAAACCATTTCACCATTGGTAAGTGGCTCTCTACATATTAAATGATCCTTTACAATATTAGCCCATTGCTTCAGACACACTTTACCACCCAACCATTGTACTACCGTTTCCCCTAAAAAAGTGTGATATTGAATGTATGTATACAAATCGAAAATGAAAGGAAGATTTAGTCAGTATAAGAAACATGTTTGAAATTTTGTAAATTGATACAAGAATTATCTTATAGTTAGCAAACATAGCTGCCAACCATGCTACCGTAGTGTCAAATTGTACCATATGATGTTGAAGTTAAAGTGCTATTTGTGTTCCTTTTGAAAGTTTGCTTCCTTGACGGTTTGGCCATCTTGTGACCACATTGTTTGTACTTTGTCTGACTTCACAGGTGACATCGGAGTTTGCTCAGTGCAAGATATTATCCTCGTTGTATGCATATGCCGTCCAGTCGTCTTGTGATTATTCCATTGCATCTGTGGTAAGAATGAAGTCTCTTCTATATCCACTGCAATAATGATGATAAGAGTGCCTACTTGTAAAGTGTTCACTGGTGCTCAAATGTACAGTGTCTGATTATATAACCCATTTGTCATTAAAGTGTTTGAATTGATTCAGGGTCATGCTTCTGAGAATGAAGTCAAAAGACATAAGATAATATTTGTATTGGTGTATTAGATATAATAGGTTATGTTAGAGTTTGCTAGTGTTCATGTTGTCCACTCTATGCTCAGAAATCATAAAATTCTCTAACTTTTGTGCCTTCTTGTTACATCCTCACTGACAAAGATTGATGTGATATTGTCATAGCATCGATAACATTTATAATCATTTGTGTGCCGATGGCTAAGGACATAGTTTGCACCCACAGCAGCAGCACTTTGATCTGATGTCCCTCCCTCTCTCTCTCTCTCTCCCTAGAACACGCTCTGGTTCACCGTGGGCTGGTGCGTCTTCTTCTACGTGCCCTCCATCATCTTCGCCGTCAAGCTGGCCAAGTACTACCGCATCATGGACGAGGAGGCGCCCTACCGCGCCCCCAAAAAGTCGAAGAAGAAGAAGCAGCAGCGGCGGCAGCAAGACTCAGACGAGGAGGTGGCTCTGGAAAACATCGAGATCGGGCCAGGTAAGGCACCGACGATGACACGGCACTGTCATCATTTCGTCTTCAGCACTTTTATGTTTGCCTTCACCTGATCATGTACATTCACACAAAACCACTGGAGGGGGACTAGTACAGGGCAATTGCAACAGATCCTGTATATGCCATATATTTTACAGCGAGTGTAATTTTTGCACAAATCAAGACTTCCAACAGTTTTGTAAAGTGGTTGAATTTGCAGTGGAGGAGTAAAGCAGTGGATGGAGAAATCGGAAAGTGCAGATATCCATTCACACAGCAGGCACACCAAGAATTAGGCCTAGTTAAACTGTATTATTATGCACCTTGTTCTGGGACTGCATACTGCCTACAATGTACCAGTACATGTACTTGCGCATGTTGTAACAATGTTGGGATCACTTAGTATTTTCACATGCTGTTTAATTTGTGAGGAGCACCTGACTTGCGAAATTCACAGAAAACCCCGCCTAATATACAGTGTATGGCATATACAGTTTATGTTCCACTGTGAAGAATCATCAAATTTTATGGTGACAGGCATTTTCGTTTTTGTTTTTCTAGAGAAGATTTTCCCAGTCAGATCCTTTCATTCATTCCTCTAACTTTTCCCCTTGCACAAACCCATCAGAAAAGCCTATGTGTCTGCTGCATGTCCCCCTTTCTTCACAAAAAGGGCATGATGCTCTGTGACACCACAGCATTTTAACACCCTTTTACTCCTCACCCAACACAATTGCATGTTGTCTGAATAAGGCTTGCACATATTTCTGTTTGTTGCATTTTATTTTGAATAAAGACATGCCTTCCTGTTTTGAAAATGGAAATCAAATATGGCTGTCTGGATGTTGTATAGTTTGCATGCATGACAGTTTGTGTGTTTTACCACATCAGTTCCATACATGTGCTGTAAATTATGCATTCATGAAGATTTTAATTAATCTCCCCAAATACTAAATCCTGGAGTACAGTAAAGCAGCAGTGCAGCCTTGCAGTAATGAAATGAACTGAAACTCAAGCTCTCCTGCTTTCGGTAGGAGATATCCCTTTTTGAGGCCATTTGCTCGAAATTTCTCTCTCCCGACTGAGTTTGAATTTCTTCCGCTCTATCTGTGTGTCTCCCACTTTAGATGTATTTTCTCCACGTTATACTTTAGCATTCTCTCACCTAACTTTATATGTGAAAACCTGAGTGCTTCCAGGACCCAGTTAATAAGTGGGCCCTGGACCCAGGCTTGTACTTAGTGCCCATGAGATGTGCCATGTCCACAAAATATTGTGCGCATATTTACACGATCAGATTCTCCAGCTTGTTAGGGGGTTCAGGCGAGAGAATCTCCAATTTCAAAGAAGCCTGGGGTTGGAGTCTCTGAATTATGCTTTGATTTTCTTTGTAGTCACTGAAAATTTGTTACCATGTGTTCTGCAAAAAACATTGTTCTGAAGAAGGTTCTGTTACAATTCTCTTCTCTTCAAAGACACTGTTCTAAAAAAAAAACCCAAACAAACAAACACTGTTACAATTCTCTCTCACCTCTGCAAGTCTCTTAACCTTGTCTCACTGTGGGGTAATTTTGCTCCTGTAATTATCCACTCTTCATCAAATTGGCAGCTCTGAATTTTATTGCATATATCCTTGAAGAAAGACTGACATTAAAACAGTCAACTTCATTGAATCTGCAAAAAAATGTCAGACAATAGATAAAGAATATTCATATACATCTAAATAGGCCTTAAAAAAAAGAAAGAAAGAAAAAAGGAAGAGCCAAAATGGGCCTTGGGTTAGAAAAGGTTGAGAAGTACGGCTCTATGAGGCTGACACATATAATAATTCCTCACATTACTGTCGACGAAAAACCGTAGGTTGATTCATATCTGTGACACAAAATTCAAAGGGTCAAAAGGGGCCTGAGTTTTTTATCTAAGCAGAATCTTTGTCAGAGGCAAAGAGGCAAAATGACAAACAGGTAAACACATATACAGTGTAAGGACTACATGCAACAGGCACAGTCAGGGGAGAGATAGGGACACCAAACAGAGAAAGTAAAGGAATGGGTTAGAAGTCAAGGGCAGGGAGTCCAACAAGTAAAGGAGGGAGATTAAAGCAAGAGGGTGGACAAACAACAGGTCGAGGTGGGTCAGTGATGATCCCAAGGATCATATGGGGCAACCTGTGAAGAATGAAGATGAATAGGGAGGCAGTGTCAAACAAGATAAGGAACAAGGAGGGATCAAGAATAGGAAAAGAGTGAAATAGGAACAGCAAGAGCTGTTCTCATCCAGCAATGGCTGCACCATAAGTTTAAAGAATGCACAACTTTTGAACAGATTGTCCAATTTTTATCAGCCTTTCACAGTGTCATTAATGCTTTCACTCAATGCAAATGCATATTTCAGTTTCATTCCCCTTAATGGTGTTCATGCATGGAATGAACATCTACTGCTCTGGTTTATTCGTTTATTTTTTTTCTTCAAAATTGTGCAGTACTTGTGTAGGAATGGTAAATAGGCACTCTGTTTTGCATATTTCGCTCACAGAAGTATTGGACTTTCTGATCTACTTTCTGCTGTTTCTGTACTTACTTTGTCCATGACAGCACTGAAAGTTTTTGTTCTTGTTTATTAAAGTTCGGTTATCTTGCCTTAAAAAGATAATGCACTTTTTTTCTGTTCTTCTGCACTTAAAGGGGAAGGCTAGTAACTGATCAGTGGGAATCAGTGGAAATGCTGGGAGATGATTGTTCCAATCCTTATGGGATTCATTCAAGAGTTCATTGTATATCTATTGTTGTGTGAAAATGATTTGCTTCAGAAGGGTCTCATATTCAAGTAATGTGCAGTTTAATGCTTCCAGGTTAGCGTCCCTGGTCAGTGACGGAGCATTAATCTGCACATTACTTGAACATGAGACCGTTCTGAAGCAAATCATTTTCACACAACAATAGATATACAATGAACTCTTGAATGAATCCCATAAGGATTGGAACAATCATCTCCCAGCATTTCCACTGATTCCCACTGATCAGTTACTAGCCTTCCCCTTTAATCTTGATCCACTTCGGTCTCATGTTCAAGTAATGTGCAGATTAATGCTCCGTCACTGACCAGGGACGCTAACCTGGAAGCATTAAACTGCACATTACTTGAATATGAGACCCTTCTGAAGCAAATCATTTTCACACAACCATAGATATACAATGAACTCTTGAATGAATCCCATAAGGATTGGAACAATCATCTCCCAGCATTTCCACTGATTCCCACTGATCAGTTTGACTAGCCTTCCCCTTTAATCTTGATCCACCTAGAACTAAGGAGGTTTGAATGTGGGTGCATAGAATTGTAGCAGTATTTAAAGTGTTTTCCTGTTATGATTACAATGTTTTATGGTGTGCTAAGAAATAAGGCACGCAAGGATATTGAAATAGTTTTGTTTTAATACAAGCTTGTGATGGAATGAACCAGCATAGGCAATGAATTTGAAAACAAATGTGACAAAATGACAAGGAAGCTATTTTTTTTTTTTTTGGTGCCTCCTGAACATACAGTGTAATGTTGTAGTATCACTAGTAATAGGGTGGTAATTCCCAGTTATGCATATTGAGTAGCATATCATTGAAATCATAGCAGGAAAGATATGCTAGTATTGGCAATGAAAGGTTAAAAATCAATTGTAGGAGACTATCTGTCACCTCACACATTTGCACTTAACAGTTTTGCAAGCATTTTAAGTCTGTAAAAAAAATGAACATAAGACAGGCAAAAATCGGATCTACTTTAACAGGCTAATTCATGAGTGTACATTTGTGTACCAGCTTTCCTTCTACTGAGTATGAAGATTGAGGACGAGTTTCCACAGTTGTCCTTTGGTTTTATTGACATAAGAATTTAGAATTATGGCATAGCATTAATTATCAATTGCAGGTGTCTTTTTAAAGGTGCATGGTCCCGGTGGTTTAGTCAAATGCGTACGCGGGCGCAGGGTGCAAGTTTCCTACAGAGACCTAGGCTATTGACTCCTCTTTCGCGCTTGCGCTGTGGCCCACTTCCCCGTGTCCGAAGAAGTCTGATCCACTGTAGTCAGTGGTCCGATCACAGTTCGGCTCATGATTCAGCTGAGGGGGATGACAGCTCTAGCAAACTTCTTTTGTGATGCCACAATAACAAGCACATTATGCACACACCCTGGCATTACTACAGACTTTGCGATGCGCAGAGAAGACAACGAAGGCAACGTAACTTAGCAACACCTATGCACTTTACTCTTGATGACAGCTCAACTTTGGTAATCTTCGTATCAATGCTAACAGTGATCGGCATTATCATCAACAGCGCCCTCTACACTACTGGGACTATGCACCTTTAAACCAATGTAGATTATTTACTCACCACTTTCAGTGCAATAACATTAACATGACACATAAAAGCCCACAAATCACTGTTTCACCCAATTATCTATCGCACAATGTTAAAGGTTTTGATCAAAATGAAAATATTTGAATGCTTTCGTTGATCAAGAAGAATCTATCTGTAGTGCAGTGTTTTGCATGCAATCTGGTTGATATGTGATTTAACGCCACCTTCTTCAGAACTTGCCAGATAATAGCATTTTAGGCACAGAGAAATATACACACACAACAAAATGTAATCTTTGAATTGTATTATTAGCTCTTCAAACTCGTTTCACCCAAGATGGATTACATAATCTACAAGTTTTCCACAGCTATTTATTCATCTTTGTAGTCCAAAATTTATTTGGGCAATGATATATCTTGGTCCCACATATTGTATTTAACCAGCCTAAAGGTATATGGATGCAACATCCATCCATGATATTCATCTTTTCAAAGTACAGAATAATGTGATTTACTGGAATATAAGAAGACTTCTTTCATCCTGCTAGAAATGGTTGAATGGTTCTAGACTCTGTCTTCCTGTAGTTTAACATGTTTCATCCTCTCTGCCATCCCCCCTTTTTTTTTTTGGTGTTTTATTTGGCTATTCCTTCATCTCCCCATGTTCATATGTCCTTTCCTGCATGTTTCCCCCACCCCCATTTCCCACCACAGGTCCGCCTGATAATAGCAACTACCATCTACCCAATTACCAAGAAGCAGTGGTAGGTTGTGAGATTGTTGGGAAATCACTCTCATAATCATACAATTTCTCTCCGTTTTCCCCATTATTTCAATTTTTTATTATTATTATTTTTTTTGCATTTCGTCATGTTTATTTCTTTTTTAAAAATCTTTTTATAATCTTAGTGGGTTGCTTTGGGGTTATATTGTACAGTATTAATCCCAAACGTGTGTCTTAACAATGAACGCTCATCAGCCCTGATATATAGTTTCTTCATAACATGATGTTCTCTTTCTTGTAGAAAACATCTCATTCATACATAAATACACACATACACAGACAAATGTATATACGCGTACATAGTTAGTATAATATACTCATGCGTGTATACATACATGCATACACACAAACATACAGATACATGCGTTCAAACATTAGATTCTACATGTATGTGTGTCTTTGGTATTGCTTTCTAGCCATTCTTTTTTACCAGTTTTTGTCAATTCTGTTCATTTGTCTGTATTTTTGTGTATTTCCTTCTCACATTCTCCATTTCTGATGTGTAATGAAATAATCTTGCATCATATATAGCTGGAATTAGAGTCAAATAACAGTGTATCAGCCTTCCATATGTTCCTAGTGAAAACTGTCTGCGCATATATTTGCTGGCAGTTTTTGTGTTTTTGTTTTTGCAATTTTGCAGTTGCTAAATCATCGTCTGTTTCTTCATTATCTCCTTGTTATTATCTTTTTCTGTCGAGTAGGGTAGATTCTTCAGAGCTTCAACCTTCAGTATTGCAATATTAATAAGAACAAGCAAAAGAAAAAAAAATAGGAAAAGAAAAACACTTTGAAGTGTCTCTTGGGTATCTGTCCATGCCTAGGGGTTTAATATGCACAATATATCTCTTCGTTTATTATCTTTTTCTGTCAAGTAGGGTAGATTCTTCCGAGCTTCAACCTTCAGTATTGCAATATTAATAAGAACAAGCAAAAGAAAAAAATAGGAAAAGCAAAACACTTTTGAAGTGTCTCTTGGGTATCTGTCCATGCCTAGGGGTTTAATATGCACAATATATGTGTAAAGGTGAAAAGCAAAGGGACTGTCTGAGGATTAGTTTGTATTACTTTGATAATACTCTGAGACTTTGATAATGCTGAAAGCGGCAGTCTTGGCAACTGTTATTGAAAACTAATCTTCTTGCGGTTCTTATGGTAGGATGGCACTAACATGCACAACTTAATCTTATTAATATGTGGTGAAAATTTCTCTCATATTTCTATCATTCATTTTGTGGGTCCTCTCCCCTACTCCCACCCCTTTTGAATTAAATGCTTTAACCTCAATTTACAGGGCTGGTGTTTATAGGCAGTAACTGCTCATTTACCTCAAGATAGCTACTTCATATCATTTCTAGGTTCTTCTTCAATGTTAAATGATATGAGAAGAGATGAAATGAGATTTATTTACCAAACAAACAAACAAACATCGTCAACAAAGTCACAACAATTAATAGTTAAGATATAGTTTGGCAAAAAAGAACTGGCAATAGCGTGCAGGCTAGTCGAGGCCAGTCCTTTCAATGATATAGATTATAATAACAATGATATAGATTATATATTGGCATATGTGCACTTTATGATGCTTATAATCTAAAGCATTTTCATTTTTTATGTCAAACTGTTTCTGCTTGCATTATGTGGCAGTCTGTCAAATGATATCATGATAATGATAATAGAGGTGATCATGATGATATGATGGTAGTAATGATAATGAAAATTATTAAGTTGATAACTCTGTCGTAGTCCGTCATCGTGCCAGCAAGATTTCTCACTTTGCTGTCTGCACTTGTCACGTCTTTCTTCCCTCCAGGAACAGAGGATGTACGTCTGGTAGACAATGGGAGGCCTCACAGCATGATGGCTCAGCAAAACCCGCACTATGTGCAAGGTATGGGACTACACTGTTTTTCGTGTTCCACAGTGCCATGATAAATTTACAGTCCGACCTCGATTATCCGGCCATCTCTTATCCGGTCTTCTCTATCATCTGAACGATAATGAAAAAGTGATTTTAGACTCAAAACTCCTACAAAACTCACTGATTTGCTTAATATTCCCAACAGAAATATGTTGTGAATGTAACATCAAAATGTTTCAATTTCCGTAAAAAAAAGACTTGATTTTAAGATGTTAGTATAGATTACACCACTATTGTAGTGTACGCTGCCTACCCAGCTACCACAGGGTGGGCAGGTACATGTACATGTCATGCACATAAACATTGTTCCTCGCATGTCTGGCCAAATAGCTAATCCGAATGGCTGCCAGTTCCGACATGGCCGAGTGACAGAGGTCGGACTGTAATTGATTGTACAATTGCTTTGATGTCAGGGAAAAGCCTCGCATTTCTGTTGGGATCTCACAAATGGAAAAAGACCAGAAAATGTGCATCATGAAAATCAGACCAATTCCATCGGCTTGTTTTGACATGGATGCATGGTGTTGGTTCTTGATCATTTGCAAAGATAAAAATTGAAAGAAAATCAAACATTTCTTCATGAAGATAGTCTTGATAATGGATGATTTTTAGAGAAAGCTTCAAGGATGAACTTTTCTTTCATTATTGAAATATTACAGTATTTTTTCAAATTATTATATGTACTTATATGAGGTATATGTTATTTATTCATCTATCTATTTATATATCTATCTATCTATTTATTTATCTGGCCATACTTTTGGTGATAAAGTATTTTCATCTGCTGCTCCCAAACTGGGGAATCAACTACCCTAAACTCTTTACATCCAGCAATCCCTTAACGTCTTCAAAACACATCTAAAACTCATGTTTCATTAAAGAATTCCATTGTAAAGGACATTTGAACATGTTCATGGAAAGCGTAATACCAGGTACAGGTATATAAATACATGTATATCATTATCATCATAGTCATTATTATCTATCTCTGTCTTTTTGTCTATATTTTATGTGTTTCTTCCTATCTCTTCATCCATCTAATGTCTGTCCTGGTTTCACCGTTGTCTCTTCTTTCTTGGTGTCTTTTTATTTCTCTTCTTCTTTTTCCATTCTTCCTTTCCATCCTTCGTTCTTTGCTTCATACCATCTCACAGATGAGCCTATCCTAGCCTACAATGACCTTGGGAGGCCTATGGCGCCACCACCAGCCTACAACCCTGGTGAGCCTTTCAATATCCCTCCACACGATTACTACTTCTGATCAACCAGCAACTCGAAGGCAATTTTGTGTTTTTTTCAATCATCTGTTTCCATATTCTTTTTTTTCCTCCCCTGGGGGGTAATGCCTCTGCCCTGAAGGGTCCAGGAGACATTATTTCCCTTTTTTCCCTCTCCCCCACCCCCCTCCTCAAAATTCACATCTTCAAAGAATTCCAGTCACATGTAGCCCAGTTTTAAGAGCTTTGTGATGTCATAAAGAAGTACATATATATGTAGATTTTGTGTGTGTGCTTGTGCGTGTGTGCTAGAGGCGCAGATTATGTAACATCTTCCATGTGTGTATGTATCTAGCCTCATCATCTGTCTTTTTTTTTTTTGTTACCATCCATGTGTTTTAGTGACGTGAAAGACGTGTTCAATCGCATTATTCATGAGTGCATCGTACCAAAACAAAAATATTATATCCAGCACCTCATGCAAAGAAGTGTGTACATCTCACATGTTTTAAGCATTGTTCATTCCTTAAGTGCATAACATGTACGTGAAGTAAACGGGGAAATCAGCAACGTCACAAGCCCATACAGCCTTAGACAGATCATTGTAATCGTAGTCCTAATTCCATCGGGCTAGATTTCCATATAAACATCGCTGTGTCCTCATTCATATTACACCGCAAAGTGTCAGTAGGTGTCAAGTACGTAGCCGTAGACTTGTATTTCTTTTCAGTAAACTCCCCTCCATGTTATACTCATCTCTGGGTCAGGATGACAGCCATCCGTTGTCTCATGGAAATCGAGATACCTTGCTGGATCAAGGAAAATCAAATTTGCTCTCTTTTTTTTTTTTTTTGAGGGGGGGAGGGTTTCATCTACAATGTATATCATATCCTCTGTACTAGAGGAAAATAAGATGTAATGATGATGAAATTTATTGTGTGCTGTTAAACTGAACATAAAGAGCAAATTAACGGAGTGCAGAAAAATGAGGCAAAGAAGTGCTTGTCATGTGACATGAAGAAGAGAAGATGCGAAATGGAGGTTGAAACTTAGCTATGCCTTGAGGTTTAAGATGTAACTATGGTACCAAAGTCTGGAGAGGTGATTTCTTATTCTGGTAGTAATGGTCTCCTCACTTTTGTCATCGATGTTTGTTTTGATTTGATGACTCGAGTGATGTCCAGTCACTCAGCTATTCCAAAGGGGTACAGATTTTTTCAGTGTTTGTGTGAACGAGACAGATAATCACTTGTGTAGGCAGAGAATTGCAGCATATGTTTACATTGATGTAGCGATGCACATGCACTTCTGCAATAGTGATGATTACTTTAAATATGGTTGACTCACTCTATATTGCACAATGTAAATACAGTAAGAGTATTTATATTTAAACCTTTTTTATTCACAATTCTGTTTTTAATGATGATGAATTCAACTCGTGTTCTGCAAGTGCCATTTTGAAGTCATGCTGTGTGTTTTTGTTTTTTTTTTGCTACAGTATGAATAAGTGATATGTGATGGAACTGTTTCCTTATTTTCTATCGTAATTCACACACATGTAAAAGAATGATGGTGCAGTATGAATATTGAAATGGGGGGGGGGGGGGGGGGGGTGTGTGCTGCAGGATTTTGGTATGTTTGAGCTCATCTGCTGACGAGCTGACAGAGCTTTCTGCCCTGTATATCTCAGCAGCAAACTTTGATGTGAGATAAGAGAAAAATTGGAATTGTCCTACTTATTTTCTTACCGACTAGAGCTGCATAACAGACTTGGATATGCTTGCTGGCTATTGGCTACTGAGAAAGACAAGAAATTGCCATCCAAAAACGGTTGATGGCTCAAATGATTAGGTTGTTCACTTTCAGGGTGGGGAACCCCCCCCCAAAAAAAAAAAAAAAAAAAAAAAAATTGAGACTGAGGATATTGCAAACAAGTTAAGCTTAAATGGAGATGAGTAAAGGCTTAGCTCACTGTTTCCCTTTGCCCTTCTTGGGGAGAATATATAATGGAATAAATAGCATGATACTGCACACTTTGTCTGTTGTCAGTTGAGCATAATGGCATTAGGATGTTGCTGATATTTTTTTCTCTCTGTAGTCATGTGATATTTCTCTATACATGTGAGAGGGGATTATCTTCAACATTGATCTCATCAATGTGATCTGCTCAGTTTCTCATCCAACTCTTAACATGTGATTGCCTAATTGTTGCTGTTGTAGATATGTAGAGGTGAAGTTTTTTTTTTACAATGTATCTTTTGTAAATATTTATATGTATATGATGTTCTATATGTGGTCTTTGTAAAAAAGTGTACTCATCTGTGACGTTTTGTGGTCTTTTTTTTCCCTGAAACTCCTGAATATATGAGAGTGGTAACTCAAATAACAGTGTTTTACATGTGTTCTCTAATTATTGAATTTCAACAGTGATTTGATTATACTTGTATTTGTTTTAGACCTTTGGTTATTACATATTAAAGTAGAAGATTATAAAGTGCTACAACATAAGAATAACCAAGATAGCATAAAATAATTGCATCTTACCCATTTGTCCATTATACATATTTTTTTAGGTAAAAAAATATTTAATTGTCAAAATAAAAGTGTTTCTAAATGTTCTTGCCAAGTTGCAGTCAGGGGAAAAGATGGTATGTTTGAAATTTTTTTGCTCACGTACATTCCTGCAAAAGACATAAAAGAGTGCCATTGAATGTGTGCCAAGCCATTTTTCTTGATTTCATATTTCTGACATTGGATTGTGAATGGCCACATTTTCATTTGTGTTGTTCTTGTTCTTTTTCTTTTCATCTCATTTTGCCAGTTCCCAAAAGCTTTAGAGTATATTGACGCAGACGGGGTAATTTCTTTCTGAATCACTTGCACTGCTGAAGGCTTTTCTCCCCAGTTTTTGTGTGTGAATGTCATCTTAGGTCATTTTCCTTTTTTTTTTTTTTTTTTGACAAGATCTATCAAATCGATAGAGAAATCAAAAAGTTTTATACTATCCTTTCTTTGTCATATCTTAATTCTTTACAACTCTGTACATAAAGTGTTCCTTTTTACCCACCTTTCATTCAGAGTGTTCCCAAATAATGCTTTAATATGACATGCTTTTAGATTATCACCTGATCAAACTTACATCTTGTAATACATTGGGTCTTATTGTGTGTCCACATCAGAATTGTTAGTGACATCGAAAAAATGATTAATCCTGTGTAATATCTCTGTTTCCATTCTGAAATTTACAAGTCAAGTTATCATATTAGGGAATTATGTACTTAGACAAGAATCTTAAAAACTTCTTTATATCACATTCAAATTTTAAATTTGTAATGGACCTAGAAATGTTCATAACTTTACAAGTATAGTTGCAGCTCTGTGCAATTGTTGGATATTCATAGGCATGAATAAGATTGATTAGGTCATTTTAAGGCCTCTATTTATTGTTTCCTATTTAACCGAGAGGGTAGTTACATTTTTGGATTCATTACAATGACAGAAATTTCTAGTGGACAAGTAACCATTCATCTCTTGCTTCATCTCTTGGAATTGAATAACATCAGTTTATAATGTCATATTTGTTACCTTTTGATTCAGTCTAACCCTAACAAGCTCTGAGTTTGACTCTAACGACATTCATTGCTATCTAACGAATTCAGAGATACATAGTTGTAGAATCCAGCTTTCTTATCCATCAATAAGTTTGGCTGATAACCTTGCTTTCAAAAAAAAAAAAAATCCCCAAAAGCTTAAATTAAGAATGTGAAAGACATATTTAATTCAGTAAAAATAAGGGAAATGTCACAAGCAGGTTTTACAGGAATGGTATGTGGCACTCACTACTTAACATTTCTTAATGGACAGTGTAAAGATCTGGCCAATTTGCTCAAGAGTGATCCAGTATTGTTGCCTTTTACATCTCCATTGTCTTTAAATCGTAAGGGACATATGTCATGATAAAGAGTGCATCCAAGATATGAAGATTTCTGTTTCAACTTTAATCAAACCTTGGCATAATTTTGGAGCAGAAATTATCTTTCTTTTCTCATGAATTTGGCAATTTTTTACTGCTTATTTTTATATTACAAAAGGATAAGCTGGAACAAACTGGTTGAATTCTGGTAAAAATCTATTTAGCCAGAACTACTGTGAGGTATGAGAGGATTCAAAATGAGTTACATTATTCAGTCATTTGGATGACTGCCTTTCGTTCCAAGGATGGTAAAAGATGATATAATGATGTGAAAGTGAAAGATGTGGAGGTTTTTTGGTATCAGAGAAAAATAAGAAGACCTCCCATTTTGTATACACTTGCCTAAATTAAACCTCCTGGATGATCTGATGATGATATATCAAAACTGAAAGTAGACAAACAACCAAACATATGATGATTTCTATGACGATATCTACTATTAGCATATAATGTAGAAGCACAAGAAATCTTTTGAAATGTCAAATGGGGGGGGGGGGGGGGGGGTGAAAAAGTGGACATCTTCATTTGCTTAAACTGATACCAAAAAATATGTTGAAGGCATTCTGGAAGTAAAAAGAAAGATAACAACAAATTAGGAGGCAAATGAGTCTCAAGAATGGGAACCTGGCCTACCCCAACACCAATTTCTGATCGTGAGATGGAATTTCATTGAAGTTTGGATGACTCGCAGATACTGGTGCAATAGGGTCTCATTTTGTTTTAATAGAAACTGGCGGCATGTTTCAGCCATCTATCTTAAGGAAGGCATAATCAATGTATGTTACTTGGGAAGTTGGTATACGGGAATTCTGTCCAATGCACTCGCATCAAATACGTGGTTCTCAGAAATTGCAAATCATGGTGACGTATGTCTCCTAGAGGACATGTCGACCAAAACTGGCCAAGTTATCTTATCATATCTGATCTTCTGACAGCTTTCTATCCGTGAATTAATAGATCATTTTGTGTTTGGTCTGGCGGGGTGTGGTGGTCTATGCTAGCTCTTCTTGCTCGTATCTTGTTTGATTTCCAAGCTGCTTGTTGGCCTTACTGTAAGAAAGGGATTTTGGTATTGAAACGAAAATTGAACGGGTAACTTACTGCTTGTCACTTCTTGCGTTCTCTGTTTTGACTAATTGTATGTTGAGGTAAATTCATCCCTTTTTTGACTGTTGTGATAGAGAAGTTTTGAGGTTAACTGATCCCTGAAATTGCAGTGTGACATCATGTTTAATACAGTACGTGTTTCCCATTTTTTTTCTCTCTCATTGCGAGGGGGTAAATAACCAATCTCTAACCAAGCATAGAATCCAGACATCAATATGATTGCCATTTGAATATATTCAGACACAAACAGAAACATCTTTTCAATATCTAATGTTTGCATTACTGACCATTCAAGAAATAGATAGGGTCCACTTTGCTTGACATCCTCCCAAATACCAGGAAATATACTCACACATCCCAAATTTTTCCTCCATCTTGTTCATGTGACAATTTGGATGAACTTACAACTATTTCTATTCATGAATACAGAGCTCCATTTTTAAGGTTGAAATTTGTCCATTTTAGGATTAAATTCATCAATAGATACCTGCACTCAGGTAACAAGTACTTCTGACTTTGTATATCTATATACATTTTATTTATTCCTTTTAAGAGAGTGGAGTCATATGCAGTGAAGCTAGTAATTTAGCTAGATGCTTTGCATACTAACCCTTTCAACCAAAAAAAAAAAAAAAAAAGACAGAAAGTGACTTGCAACAAGTCTACTCATTTTGATAGCCAGAGACTATGCCCACACTGTAACTCCTTTGCTATTTTTTTTTCTATGGATTTTCCTAATGTAGCAACATTTACTGCATCTATGTATACAAATGCTAGTAGTATTAGAATTGTTACTAACATTATGGAGGGGCATTACGTCCACACATATTAAATTATACACTTCTGAATGCATCTCATTGATGTTTTTGTTTTTTCCAAAGAATGTACATTAATTTTGTGCTCCTTTTACTTTTAATATCAACCATATCCGTGCTCTTCATCATTGGAAAAATTACAAGCAAGCAACACTAGAATTTCTCGCTAATGTTGCCGCTTCAGAAGCAGATCTATTTTTGTGTGTTCAGCTTTTGTAGAGAAATCAAGCCCACCTCTCAATGTGAATAATCAATGCAAAATTTTATGAGGAATGTGTGATTACTCAGTAATGATTCGTGGTGCTCCAGTAGGGTCTTAATGAGGAACGTTGTCAGAGACAAATTATCTTACGTGGTCAGTACACAGGCACCTCTACGAGTGATTGCAATCGCGCAATTATTGTACAGCAACGTGATTGCATCTTTGAGGCATTAAATGTCAAATCAGAATGTGAATTCTTTTTAAAATTTATGTATGCAGATTCCAGATCTTCAATATTTATCATCTCTGTGAATATAAGCAAATCAATCTTAATGTGTTATATGTTCAGCTTACAGTGTGCACTGACACAGGTAATTTTTTTCAAAATTGGCGAATTTTTGATAGATTTAATCAAAACTGTATCGACAATACATCCGATGAAGACAGCCTTCAAGAAGAAAGGAGAGTTTAGAAAAAATGTACTGTCTGTTGTTTGTCATGTAGCAGAGAAGAAAATGAGAAAAATGTTTTTTACCACTTTCATAAATACTGCTACGCAAGACCGCTACACAAATACTTATTCCTTCAGGAAACTTGTGTTTCAATTTTGTAAGTTTGGTTTGAAATCAGTCTAATTGTAAAATTGGAAATGAAAAGTACTCGAACAGCTTTTGAACATTTGTATCCATGTGCAGTATGTTCCACATGCCTTCTTTTTAATGGAATCGATTTGCATTGATTTGGGAAATGTATTCCTGTTCAATACTCAAGAAGGCCATGGGTGATTGAAGGTAGAGAAGTAAAAGCAGAATTATGCATACTATGTTGAATAACTTAATAAATCTTGCATTGTCTAGATGGTGACAATTATGGTGGATCCTTAAAACTTTAACTGACATGATTGTTTATAGGTGGGACTGTATACACAGTCATCGTGCATAGTGAGGTGAAAGCAGAGGGTATGGAATTAAGGACAGCATAGGTTGATGCCTTCTTTCAGTCTGTGCTCTGCAGTTGCCGTGACAACGGAATGATTTGCATAGATGCAGCATCCATCTAGGTAGATGTGAAGTAATGTGTGGATTGGAAAGGGATAGTAATCTGTAGCTAGATAGCTATGAAGCGATTAAACATTGCAAACAACCTCTCTACATCTTATTACCTTGTTGACATCATATGTGTTATGAAAAAGAAATATAAAGAATAAGAAATAGAAACCAAACCCAGGAACAAGCACAAACAACAGCTTAGATTTATACAAAGAAACCTCCTGTTGTCAGCAGATAGTGCCTGTTCCCACTGCTGGATGTAAATTATACAAGTTATAGTAAGATTCTTTGCTATTTGTGACTACATAGCAT
The DNA here is from genome assembly GCF_040938485.1 of Diadema antillarum. Classification (NCBI taxonomy): domain Eukaryota; kingdom Metazoa; phylum Echinodermata; class Echinoidea; order Diadematoida; family Diadematidae; genus Diadema; species Diadema antillarum. The sequence continues at coordinate 1,848,136 of NW_027271387.1, read as the reverse complement.
GTGGAAGAAATGTCATACAGTTATCACAGTCTTGTTAGAGGCAGTGCTGTCATGTAGTTTTATGTCAGATATGGATGAACCTCGGAGAAATATTACTTTTATGCGTAGAGGTGAAAGAGTTCCATTGACATTTAAACCTGGAAACTTACAATGTGAACATAGATAATATCGTGGTGTTAACAAAAGAGTGTATGTCTTGCTATGTGCAGTGTAAGTTTAAAGCCAGGGTTCTGTTTGTCTCTTCATTTAAATCTAACCATGTTTGCTGCTACTCGAGCTATTCTTCAAGTTTTATTGACAAAGTGTCTTGCCCCTAACGTCTCTTCTTCTTGTATGATTTGATTTAAAAACAAAGAATTGTTGTCATGATTTCTCTGATTTGTTTTTTTTTAAATGAAATTGTTGTGCAACTTGATATATATAATATTTGCACCTCTGCATCGAATGATCAAGCACAACAGTTAATGGTGCATCTTAGTATTGTAATTTATGCACGAGGAGTTATACTGCTTTGATATGAATCTGGGGATTATTTTACTACACAGAATAAAAGTGCTATGTCTTTTTTCACAAAAGGAGAACACGGCTAGTGGCAGTCTTGTCAATGTTTCATCAGACATTTCAAGGCGGTGTGCAGCTTGAATGTGAATGACAGTGTTTGTTGATTCTGAATCAAGTTATACACAAGGAAACATGTTACCCAACACGACAAAAGAGAGTATTTAATGTGAAATTTTAAAGGGGGAAACATATTTACATGAAAATTTTGTCTTTAGAGTTGAACAAGTAGTATGAATGCAAGAGCTCTTTTTCCACGTGCACTTTTAATGATTTATTTCCTCCGTTTTCTGCTTTTCATTTCCCTGAAAACATGTTTTGTCCTCTGTGGCTAACACCCTGTTTCTCCAAATGTAAACTCTGTTTATTGTCCTCTTTTCTGATGTATCAAAAATGTATTCGTTACCTAACATATCTGCTTCCTACTGTTGATGCTCATTGTTCTTGCCCTTTGAACTGTCTTGTTACTTTTTCCTTTCTCCTAACTATATGTTCTACTTCCTTCATGCTGATTTTTCTTACCAAAATTTTTTCACATTTGAGCATTCCTCTTTCTTTCTCCCTTTGTGTTGTACAACTCTTTCTTCTCATACGTTTTCACCCACTTCCTGTTGTCTTCGTATGCAACCTTATAATGTCCTATCTCTCTTGTGTGTGTGTGCGTGTTTGTTTGTTTGTTTTTGTATGGCCTCTCTTTTGTTTTGTGTCTGCCTTGTGTACACTAATTACAACTCTGCGCAACACACGGAATGCAGGAAGCACTAAAGTAGCGAGAAATAAATTGGCCGTTTTCAAGAACATGCTGAGAGATCAGGAGCATTCCTTGGACAATGGTAGGAAATTGCGCCCTCGTGTGATATGTGGTATTGTGGCGTCGTTTCAGTAATCAGTGATATACGTGATACCCGTTGATCTAACACACTGAATATTTTATCTCCTGTTGGTGGATAGTTGATATCACCTGGCCATAGGTGACTTTTCCAAATATAAGCTACTAAAGAATTTCTGTATTTTCATCAAAATTTTGGCAAGTATAGTTTTAATAGATGATTTACATTGGCCTTTCATCAAGGCACGGAAATTAAACCCAGTATAGTTTGACACGTTTGTGTCAGTTTAGATTTACTAATGTCTGTTTGCAACAGCAAAAAAACAAAACAAAACAAAACAAAATAAAGCAAAAACAAACAAAAGAGAACTAAAAACAAAAGACAACAAGAAAATGAATATAATGTATTTGTAAGTTATTAGTGTTCTGACATTATTTTTACCAAGTTCACTCCCTTTCCTGATGTACCAAAGCAACAGTGAAGAAATACTAACAGACTAACAAATAATTTCACCTCCCTTTATCCCCCCTCCCCCCCCCCAAAAAAAAAAAAGAAGAAAAAAAGAGGATACCCACCTTCTAACAAGTGCACAAAGTCTGTTTATACTGGATGTGTGCTAGTCTTTTTTTTTTTTTTTTTGAAGTGTCACTGGAGAAAGAGCTTGTTTGCATTGTAATAAAAAGACCTAATTGATTGCTGATCAAATGATTATGTTTCAAATGTTTGTAGCCTTGAATGTTTTTTTTTTTTATGGCAAATTTGCATAGAATTTCATCATAGATAGTAAATCAGTTGATGTTTTGAATGATGGTTATGTAAATCAATGATACCATTCTCTTGAGTACAGGTAGACATATTAACACAATCAGGTTGATTTATCTCACAACTTGCTGGCAAATTATCAAGCTGAAGTTGAAAATTACTCCATAGATTTTGTGCATAGAAATGTTATGCAAATTCTCCTTCATTGAAGATATGTGGTCCCACTGAATTGAATTGTATATTATTATACAGAGGATTTGAAATTTGCTAATGGTACACTACCAGACATATACAAGACACAAATTTTGTACAAATTTTGTTTCACTGTTGTGACTTTATCTGGATTCTTTGGTGACTTACAATACAAAAAATCCCAATGGAGCTTTGGTTAAGTGGTAGAAAGGCATTAACTGTGCTTTGGTAACATTTTTTGACAAGGAAAATATTTCAGTCACTCGTCATACCACTGATATTCACTGGCAATATATACTTGATACACGTAAAATAACTGCACAAAAGATTATGGTGTTGGTATGTTCGTGATGTGATGTGATGTGTTTGGACCAGTGTATTATGTGTGACAGTGATTTTGGAATTGTGTAGTTATGTGCTATGTGAGTACAATGAGTATGGTACGTGTGTCCCATTTTCCAGCTGTGATAGAATATAAAAGGGGAAAGGAAATATTCAGACTCTAAAAGTGCTTTGTCAATTGCCTTTATTACATGAGGTATAGACCCTTGTTGTTTCATAACCAATACGTAAACTTCTGGGCAGCATTTTATAAAACTTGTCAGCATTTCATAAAACTTGTCAGTCACTGACAACTGTTTTAAGCTACTGAAATCCTTGCATCTGATTGGTTAAGAGCAAATTTGTCAATCGAAATCACTGACAAAACACTTGACAAAATGCCTCCAGACATGCTACAGGGAAACTACAGGTAACCAGAAGAGACCAACAAACAAACAAACAAACAAACAAAAACAAAAGAGATTGAAAGTGACTTTTTTGAAGCCAGTCTTGTTTATGATATGTCAAAAGTGTGATGTATTTTTCTCAAATTATGATTGATGAAAACTGTACATATAAGCACATTTTGCAGTCTGGAGTATCGTAGGCAAAAGAGGCCACAAATATTCCCCTTAACGTCAAATCCTGGAATATTATTAAGAAGGTGTGATGGTATTTGATTTTTTTTTTTGATGTACTAAGTGATGATGATTACTACCAATAGTTTACATCTCTGAAAAAAACAAAAGACCTAAAGTAGAAAAAAAATGAGGAAACACTAACATCAAGTACATTTTGTGAAAGTTGTTTGATGTTTGATATATTGGTGTGGTGTGTTTCTTCTGTTCTATAAAAAACAATTTAGTATAGATAGAGTATATCATTTCATGAAGTTGTGAGAGACACTTGTACTTGCTGATAAATATAAACTCAATTTTTTTAGCAAAAAACAAACAAACAAATGATGAGTTTGTGCTGGCTGATAAACCAAAACTCTTCATTATTATGTTTTTTTGCAACAACAGCAACAAACAATAACATTAACATATATTCAATATTGTTGGCATGCTTACAGCAAGCATATCAGCAAATTATGGGAAACACAGTATTCACACTCTGGTAATAAAAAGACACTGGAATTCTCAGGTCATCTTTTATTTGGTAGATTTAAAAAAAAAAAGGAAACAAAAAAACATGATTACTGATGTGTATCAGCAACAGCCAGCAAAAAAAAAAAAAAAGAAGAAAAGAAAAGAAGAAAAAAATGGTTCATACAACTGGTACAAATGTAGAAAACCAGTGCATCCTGATGAATCAATTCTGTGTAGAAAACAGCAACAACAATATCAGTGTGACATGTGATCATAAAGTTCGGTGAATGATTTGGCAAAGGTGGAATCTTTTTCCCCCTACCAACAAGCAGTCAATGCCGGGGCCAGCTCGTCCGGCGCTGCGACTGCGACGGGAAGCAACGGTTTTCTCTTGGAGACATTTGGCAGACAGCAGCAGCAGTACCAGCGATCCTTCGAGGAGGGTATGCCAGCCCCCCCACCACCAAATGTTTACTAACCTCCACCCACCATTATTGTTTTGTGCCCCACTCAAGTTATGATTTGATAACCCCAGTGTGTAGTGTGTCAATTATCATCCAGTTTAATGATCAGCTTTCTAATCTCCGTAAGTTTGTGTCAAAAGAGAGAATGAAATGTTTAAGGTTGTGCAGACATTGCTTTGGTGATTTATACTGAGAAATTATAATTTTGACTGATATTAGTGAACAGTCATAATGTCAACCTGGAGATTTTGTATGAAAAGCAATATTCTTCAATGTTATTGAGAGCAAATTATAAGGGAATATGTCCAGAAACTTGCAGTTTTCAAATTGTGATATTTCACCAGCAACCACTGGTCAGTAGTTATGTTCAAGTTGTATTTTTATCATTAGCCCCTGTAAAGTCCTTTAGATGCATGTTTGTATCACACTCTTTAATGGGGATAGCAGTGACGTGTCCTCCCGTATGCCTAAGAATGTAGTTTCGAGAGTAGTTTTAATTCTGTCTGTTTTAGGGTAATACTAGAAGATGTGACCATCACTAAAGGCGCACTATTCATGCTGCATCCTTAGCTAAGCTCATAACATCAAGTTCTTGCTATATTCTCTTACAACAAAATCCGTGTGCCTCTCTCCTGTCTATTTTCTTCCTCGTGTTATGTCCTGTCACAAAGCTTCTGTCATGTTCAACCTTTTTTTCTCCCTCAATTCTCAGTTTTTAGGGATCTACGTAACAATCACTGGGAGGATATCCTAGGCCTATACATGTATCCTGATGACTTGGTGTTTTATTGCAGAAATTTCATATCAGTCTTTGTCATTTGCTTCACTTTCACATCACTGCTAATCCACTATTTTGCAATAATAGCCATTGTATATCTAGCTGATGCTATTATATGTTATCTAGCAGTGTGTGCACAAAAACATGAGCCATTTGTTTTATATACATCCATTTACAATGCCATGTATTTTGATTAAGTCATGTCTGCTCTCAAACTTCATTCCTACCACACCCTTACTACCAATCCCATCCTAAACTTGCTCGTGGTGTCATGCCATCATCCATTCACACCTCACCTCACCACTCCCCCCCCCCCCCCCCCACAACCCGTCCTTTGAACCACCAAACACTCACTATATAGGGGAGTGGCTTCAATTTACCAACGCAGCCAACATGGCTGCCGCCATGCAACATGCCAGCCGGCAACCGTCTTGTGAGGATCTCGGACCTTGGTGTAAGTCTCAAGTTCTGAGCAGAATGTTGCCAATTCAGAGAGCTCGCATGGCATGGCTGATGAAGAGAGAAGTGCTCATGTAAATCAGCATGGTGTCAATGCGTTTTCCTTTTTCATATTGTCATGTATGAAAATCTATATTTTTGTTTGTTTCACACCCGCATTTCATCAGCTGAGAACCAGAAAGATGCTTACGCATTCCACGATTTGAGTGTAAATAAAATAGAAACAATGAATTTTCATGAAATAAAAAGTTTATATTGAAAGAAATCAGAAGTTCATATTGAAACAAATAAAAAGTGGGTAAATCTATAAGCAATGTTCCAAATATAGGGTCAAGAAGTGGCCTTGTTGCTGAAAATGAAAGTGCTTTAAAATTGCCACCATAATGTAGAGGAGATTGCGTGAGTATGTGATACCAAAAAAAAAAAAAAATGTGATAAAACCCTTCTGATTCCTAGCAAGCATTTTATATTTTTACAGATGGAGAGCCAATTTTTTTCCAGCTCTCAAGAACACTTTATATGACAAAATGATGAAAACTGTCATCCATATGTGGGGAGGTTTCTGTCATTTCAGGGAGGTTTTCTTTCATTCTAAGGAAAAATGGCAGAAGGAGAGTGCTCAATACCCGAGTCTCTCATTTAATGCATCAGGATTACACACTGTTTTCTTGGTGTTTGGAGTAGGATCCTATATTTATGATTCATGTCACTTTTCTTTGACACAAAGGGAATGCACGTCATATCTTTCATTGGCTCAAGTGTTTTATTATCCCCCGTCATTATTTCCGCATCCCTGATTATTCTTTTTCAATGTTCCTCTTCCTTTTATTCTTCTCATATTCTCTCTCTCTCTCTCTCTCTCTCTCTCTCTCTCAATCTTTGTCTTTTTCATTTTCTCTTCCGTGAACGCACATCTTGTAATCTGTATCAAAGGAAATAATTTGACTTGTCATTCCATTTATGTTGATTTGTTTGTTTGCTTTTTCTTTGTTATATTAATGCTGGCCACAAAAAAAAAATATTGGGACATGTCCAGCCATGGTCAGACAACAGTCCAGTATTGACCGTGGGTGGCTTTGGGGCAGACAGCAGGCATTTGGTACACAACATTGAATTCTTTTGGTGGACCTATGACCTGAATATATTTTTTTGGTGTGAAAATGTCAACATTTCTTTTGAAAAGGGGTGCAGGATTTTTAGTGACGATAGCTTTTTTTTGTGTGCTGATTATATATTCTTTTATGAAATGCTTTTTCATTTAACCTTGCAATATTCTGTTTATTATGGTATGATAAAAGTTTAAATAAAGTTTGAATAAAGATAAATTAATGACAAGATTTGAGGCAGATGGAGGGTTCATGATGTCAATTGAAGAGGACAGGGTGAATTCCTGATACCCAAACAATGCTGGTGCTTATGATTGCAAACAATCTATTTTTCCAAGTCAAAGTGAAAATCTGTGGGCGGTGAAATTGAAGAAGAAGATATGATTGCAAGGTTTATTTATTACTTTCTATTAATGGTATTGAAATAGTATGAAGAAGAAAAAACAAAATCCATAAACCAGCCCAGTCTGAATCATTTTGTGTGAATTCTAATGGATCAGCCCTGCATTTTTTTTTTCTGAGCAATTTAGAATACAAGACATATTTATTTTATAATCCTGCACCCATATCAATATTCTGTCTCTGACCTACTAATGAACTACTATCTTCAAGGGAACATACAAGTTTTGGCTGAGATGGGGGATTCAGATTTGAACTTTTTGCATGATGATGAGAACCACTTATGAATTATTAAAGAGCACGCAATTCTACAAGGAATTCAACGTTCATTTGATTAAGATCAGTTTTAAAATGGCTGACAGACCCCCCAAAAAACAAACCCTCAAACAAACAAATAAAACAAAGTAGTCCTAATAAAAGGTGGGTCCCACCTTTAATTAGGAACTCTTTGTTACTGGTTATTTCAGCCATTTCAAAAGCAATATTCATCCAATAAACTTTGAATTCCTCATAGAATGATATGCTCTTTCATATTTTATAAGAGGTTTCTCATTATCTAAAAAAAAAGTTGGAAACCTGAAACCCCATCTCAACAAAAACTATACAATTGCTTTAACATAATGAATAGGTAATAACAGGATGCATTATCATGTGATACTAACATTGTTCATCATGTACATGCCTTGAGTTCAGTGATTAATAATAATATTCAAACATTTATTCAAGAGTCATCAACAACGAATTTTGGTGTGTTTGGATGTTAATGTTTTCTTTTCATTTTGACTTTGTTTTTGGCCTGTCTTTCTGAATGACTGTGAGATTATTATCATTACCTCATGATTTGTTTTGTTTTGTGTAGTCATTTAACTCTGGTGCTTAAAAAGACTTTACAAATTCTCTCGAAATATTCAGAACCAAAGTACATTAGGCTTCCATGAAAAAGGAATAAGTTTTTAACCTGAAGAATGCGACTGGAAGTTTAGAATCCTAGCTCTAACAATAGTGTGCATGACATGTTGTGAGCTGTGAGATTTACTTCATTACGCTCCCTCAACCCATTTTCTTTTTTCATTTGTTAGCCATCTCTTTTGTTTATGATTTCAAAATTCTTCATAAGATGAAGACTGAAGATGTCTGTTGTAACAATATAAGTGGCACATGTCTGAAATATTCTGATTATTGCCTGTGAGTATTCTTTCGTAATTTAGCACCAATAGAAAAAAAAATGTTCTTCCGGAAGTACTTTGATTAAAACATCAATACTTTGTTTTAAAAAAATTTCCTTATGCATTTTGTTATTGGGGTTGAGTATGATTCTTTCTCTGCACTGTAATGATCCAACTATTTCAATTGCATCAGCTTGATCAGTGAATGCATAAATGGATTTATGAATACACAGTAGAATAAATGTAAAAACAAAAGAGAATGACTGAACAAATTTTTAAATGAATGAATGAGTCATGAATAGATAGATAGATAGATAGATAGATAGATAGATAGATAGATAGATAGATAGATAGATAATAGATAAATAAATAAATTGATAGATAACTACATTTCTTATTAAACGAATAAATGGTATATAAATGAATAAATAGAACTTCTTCATTCTGGTCTATCAAACCCCTTTGAAAATATAAAAGTATTCTATTCTGCATAGTATAATCTGGTGATATGGGCAGTGGTACATTTTTTTTTATGTATATGAAAATGTCATTGGAGAAGGGAGCTGAATATGAGCTATGAATGAAATTACTTTGATTTACATTTTATATTGTGTGGCATTTCTTTTCCTTCTTCTTCTTCTTTTTTATTGAGGGGGGGGGGGATGGGAGGGGCAGTTCTTTGGCATAAATCTACATATTATTTATCAGGTTGTGTGCCAGTCTCATTGATGTTGATCAAATGTTGTGTTTTACTCTAAGACTGGACTTAAATGGTCTATGCTTATATTTTTGTAGTTAGTGATCTGTTGAACGTCAAATGTGTGTGTTATGATGAAAACATTTTTTTTTTTTTGGTCTTTTCGAAACTCCTTGCTGTTGACAGTATTTGAAAGTGTCTTTTCTTCTGTGTGATAGTTGGTTGTGTTCAAGACATATTTGAGTTTTGCTAGTGAAGCAACCAGCTATTTTGTTAGGAAAAATCAATTGTGACAAAAAGTTAAACTGGTGATAATGCAGGATACATGCGTGGAAAGTAGCAGTTATGGAGACAATTCATTCGACAAAACTTTCATTTCATGTAAGGGCTGCTCTCCGTGTACATTTTTTTTTTCATCATTTGCATGTTTGAGTCATCTACAAGAAAATCTATAAGCTTTTCAGTTAGATGTGCATGCCATAGCAGGCTAGCCAGCATTCGACCATAGCTTGTGCTGTTTAGTTCTTAGCATCTAATTATTTCACGCCAGCATTGGTAATATCCATCATCATCTTCATCATCATCATGATCATCACTGTCATCATCACCGTCCACCTGTGATTCCACCCACATACATGCCTCTATCATAGATGAGGATCATTTGAGCCCCGAGTCAGCCATGACCCACGGTAGTAGGGAGTCGTCCTTCGATGATGGTGAGCCAAACACCCCCCCCCCCCCCCTTGGCCAAATGCAGTGGTCCGAAAATCCCCAGACTCGATCGATTAAAGCAAGTGCATTGAGCTCCAAATGTGTTGCATATCAGCATATTTGTTTTAGATTGGGGATTTTGTTTCATCATGAGAAAGACAATCTACTTCTTTTTTTTTTAAACAATGCAGAGACAATGACAGATTTTTCTTTGAGGTCATTATGGGTCAAGGAGGGAGAGATTTGTCAGAGAAGTACAAAGTTATTTGAAACTGTTGACTCATTTCACTACTACTCTGATGAAAGAAGCATGAGAAAGGTGCACAACATTGAATTTGAAGTAAAAGCAGTGTCACAACTACTTTGGAAGTATTTAAGTTGTGCTTAGTTGCAATTTGATAAGATTGCGTGATTAATTTGGGGAAACAAATATCTACTTCAAGAGAACTGGCGTAGTTTTGTTCTGCATGATTATCAATGCAAATTCCTATCGTTTCCTTTATTATGTAGATGAGTGTCCTTGAATTACAGTTCCCCAGTGAAGACAGCACATGCCTTAAAGTGCCATTAAAGATGTAGATATAGGTCAGATGTTTATTTTAAATACTTTTGGCCGAGAATTTGATAGTGTTTGTATATATATACTGTCTTCAAACAGTTTCCTTGTCTATATATAAAGTTGACATGTCAAAAGATGTCATATCTTGGATGATAATGAATAGAGAAAGAAATTTTACAGTGGATATATTTCTTATGAATTATAGAAGCCATGATAAAGACTTAACAGAAACTTCTATAGATGAAATTCATCATCATGTAAACCATCATTTTAGAGTTCAGAGAGAGTGAGAGAGAAATAGATGTTTTTTATCACTTGTTCGCCTAGAGAGCTATCAACTTTTCTTACGCTATTTCAAATTGCAGCTTACATATGTGGTTGTCACTGTGCATAGAGCAAGAATTGTAGAAATATTTCATTAACCATGCTGCTTCCATTCATTTGCATTTTTAATTCATATAGTCTTTTCAGCCGGCGGAAGACTGAGCCCACTGTACAGGATGCCATCCGATCCCTTTTCTCATCTTCCCCCGCCTCCTCCTTCCCTCCTATGCACAGCCCTCGCTCGTACCTCCTCTACTGGATTCTACCCAGAGCCTCCGTCTCCCCCACCCCCTCCACCAACAGGCTCTGCTCCTCCGATAATCCCCATCTACTCCCTCCCCAACCACCTCCTCTCCCCGCCCCAGTCCTACTACCCGCCCCGCCGCCTGGTCCGGCAATCAGCCGCGGTGTCCTCCCCCACCCTGCCCATTCACATCATACCTCCCCCGCCCACCGATCCCCCAGAACCCCCCATCCCGACATTCCCCCAGTCCCCACCATTGCCATCACCTCCTCCCAATCCACCATCACCCCCACCACCATTATCATCCTCCCCTCCCCTTTCTCCCTCTAGCCCATACCGTATACCAAGGCCTAGACCCATACCACCACCTCGTCTTAATCTTCCAGATGATTAACTCACTCTATACTAAACTGGGAAGTGAAGAGAGGACTCTCATGGAACATGCCAAAGATTCAACAAAATTCTTACCGGAACCAAAGAGTAAAATTGAATAGTTTTTCCTTAGTTGAATTATTGTTCTGCTTTACATGGACATTCAAACAATTTCAGAGTCACTCATTGTCTGACACTGTACTATAGATTCCAAGTTCAATATTGGATGAATTATCCTACAACTCTATTTGTAATTATACTTTGTTTGAAAGTCAAACTGGCCAAAATATTTCATTAAAGTTTGAATTGTTCAAGGCTGAATATTAATGTGACATGTCACATGCTTGCACTGGTATTTATTTTGAAACAAAGTCTAATCAGTATTTAGGAAATACAAAGAAATAAAAATGACACAACCAGTCATGAACTGACCTATATTATATGCAGGCTGCAACAAATTGTAAGTTCTTGAAGTCAGCCATGTTTGTTCTCAATATTTGTTTCTTTTTATTTTTTATTATGGTAATAGTATATCTGAGTAAAAGACATGAATTCTACTTTGTCGTTTCAGTGTTTATTGTTTTGCATTGACCACATTGCTTTTTGAATGTGAATTCAACTTATAGCCAATTATGTGTATATTGACTGAATTTCTCCTTCCTCCTAATATTATAAATTGGACAATGTGTGCACTCAAAGAAAAAGTGTTCAATATACTTAATATTCCATGTAGTCCCAGTGTTAGAGCTATAAATCTAGCTTTCAAAGAGGAAAATAGTTTAACTACCTCCAGTGAAGCATATTCCACCTGTGTCTTTTTAGCCACTAAAACAGGGTCTAAAACTCCTTAATCTCGTAACTTCTACATCCGTTTACCTGTCTATGTAGCTTAGCCTTCATTACCAAGCCATCCCATTCCGTTAGGCTCATCTTTTACTATTCCACAGATATCTTTAATCTTTGTAATAATGGATACAATTCAAAATTTCCCTTTCTTGTCTCCCACCTCTACTCCTTGGTTATGTCTTCCATCCTTATTAGTTCCACATATGTGTATTTGATAGCTTATTTATTTATTTATTTATTTATTTATTTATTTATTTATTTATTTATTTATTTATTTATATATTTATTCATTTATTTATATATTTGTTTATTTATTTATGTATGTATCTATTTATTTATTTATTTATTTATTTACTCATCTACCTGTTTACCTTTTTATCAATTCATCTATCTACCCATTGACCTGTGTATTCATTTACTTCTCTACCCATTAATCTGTTTATTCATTTATCTATTTACCTATCAACCCATTTATTCATTTATCTATCTACCCATTTACCTATTTATTGATTTATTTATCTGCCTATACCTGTATCTATTCATCTATTTATCAACCTATTTACCTGCATTTTTTTCTATTTTTTAACCTTTTTACCTACCTATTCACTATTTTTTTATATGCTTGTCAAAGATGCTCTTTTTTTCCTGTCCTGGTATCATCTTTTCTCATTTTATTCCTTCACCCATCCTGTCTTATTTCCATTCTTACATCCATCATCTTTACTCTCCTTGATCTCCGCCCCCCCCCCCCCCCCACCCCCATCACCCCTTCCCTTCCTCCCCCTCCAAGTTGACCCAGCTTCCATTGCATTCATCAACCACATCCTCCCACTCTGTCCCTGCGAGATCATTGTACATGTACCTCCTTTGTCCATATGCTCTGCGATGCATGCCCAATGTTGCCATGGCAACAAGCGCAGCCATTCTCATGCAAATGCCAACATCATCTGAGACCACTCGTCTCCAGCCAGCATCATCCAGCAGGGTAGGCGTCATCCCACCATGCTCCTTGATGCCCCTTGAATATCCATGGTGATGAGAGGTATGAAGACTCCATGCTAAGGGATTCCATGTATATTCTTCCAGAGATTCCATGTATATTCTTCCAGAGAAGACCACATATGTATTCAAAATGTATTTACATGTATTATCCTTTTTATGATGGTCAGGGTTTTTTTTCTTCTTTTTTTTGACGGTGACTTGTTGCATCACACATACATATGATTTCTATACATGTATTATTATTGGAACTATGTAGCGATCTATTGATTTGCTTTGGTCTGTATCTAGGGCCTATATTCAATTCTGATGTACATTACCTGCTCTCCTCTTATTTCTCATCTTTTCATGGATCACTGGAGAACTGGAAATTAAGTTTTGTAACATCAAGGACATCAGCCCACATGACACATCAAATTTGTATCTTTTTTTTCCTCCAACTTGCAGAAAAACTTTTTCATTTTCTGGATTGTCTGAAATGTGATTTCTTCCCCTGAAGAATGGACTTCATTTCTCACAGCACAGAGGAATGTGGAGGTATTGAGGCATATGCTTATATTGACTTTCTGTCGATCATATCCTTCCCCACCAGGCTACCCGAAGAACATGCAACCAAACCTTCCACCGATCGAGAGTCCTCAGTACTACCCGCAGGGCTCGGCCTACTACGACGGCCCGCCCCGCGGGCCAAGCTACCATGGTGGGCCAAGCTACCATGGTGGGCCAAGCTACCCCGGTGGGCCCAGCAGAAATGCCCCCCAGAGGCAGTCGATGAACATGTATGAGTACAACACCAAGTACAAGCAGGCCTTCTGAGGGGTGCAAGGAGGAAGCATAGGAGGGCCGGTCCTGTTAGGACCAAACCACAAGAGGTGTGGCACATTGGTAGTAATGTGGACCCTACCTCTTTAATCGATGACCCGTAAATTTTGTGAAGTGATTTGTCATAGAGTTACAATGACCAGTGATTAGGGAGAAATAGATCATAAACATCTCATCTGACAGATGGAAATAAGTGCAAAATTTGCATAAATATACTCCTTTACAAACAAATTACGAAATTGTGACTGCTAAACTTAACCACATAGAATATGCTGAATTGCAAATGGATGATTCTTTATAAAGGTTGTCAATGGTTGTAAACATCTTCGCTATGGTGATCATATCAATACAAGTTCTATATCTCTGGGGTCTTCAACCAAGTTTACTGTGCTGTCAATGATTAATTGTAGTTGCACACCAATAGATTTTTTTTCTGTAGAAAGAAAAAATATGCATTATTTTCATGATCTATGCAAAGAAAGGCACAACAAGATTAATTTATACTCTAACATCAATTGTTTAAAATTTCCATTGTTAGGTGTGGGAGACTTGACTCATAAGGATGAACATTAAGTAGAAAAAGAAAATCAGGCAGTGTGAGGTTTTTGGATGCTTTGTTGTTATTCTTAAAGATTTATTTGTGCAATTACAAGCATTAAGATAATGACCTTTGCAGAAGATTAACACTCTGAAGGCCACTGTTTCACATGGCCATCAACATCATGCAGAGACTCCAACTCTCCCATTTTCGACAGGAGATCTCCCGCCGAAAACCCATTTTTGCAAAATCTCCCGTTCTCACGCTTATGATTTAATTTCTCTCGCCCTGGCTCTGTGTCTCCCGTTGGAAAGGATTTCTTACTTATTGCTATCGTATGTTGAAAAAATAAGCCTTAGATAGCACCAGAGAGCATCTAAAACCCCGGGAATTTCGAGCTTCGCACACATCAACTTGGAATCTCCCGTTTGCTAGGGATTTCAAGCGGGAGAATCTCCAGATCAGAAGGTGCTTTGGGTTGGGGTCTCTGCATAATGTATAAAGCATATTGCTACTGGTATTAATAAGAGTACTCATAAGTACTGCTAAGTAGAGATATTTTGTGTTTGTCTTAAATGAGTGTGTAGAAAAAAAAAATTGTCATATTTGCCTCAGGTGTGTACTTGTAACAATGTTTAGTACTTAATATTCTGTTTGTTCCTGTTCTCTATCTGAATAAGATACATCAGTTCACAGGGGTGGATCCAGGGATTCCGTAAAGAGGGGGTGCCTTTACAAAATTAAAGGGGGGGGGGTGCATGCACCCCTACCCCATTTTTTTTCTTGTTATTTCTTTTGTTTTCACAAAAAATAAAGGGGGGGGGGCATGCGCCCGGTGCACCCCCACCTGGATCCGCCACTGGTTCAGTTCATTTTAACAATGACATGGCATTTTCTTATCTCACATTTTCCTGAGATTACAAATTGAAGACGGACAGGAAGGATGGAGAAACTTGAGCATGAGCTTGTCATATGCAGTACTTTTCAAAAATGAATAAGATGTGTGTTGTGTTTGTGTGTTGAGTAGACGTACAGTTTGTAAGAAGTTGTGCAGCACTTTTCACATCTTTTATTGACTTTGAGTGATGTGCACATGTCAGGGATTCTTTTTTTTAAATTCATTGAAAAGAGATATGGTTGATATGTCACTGTGTAGATTATCCAAGATAATGAAAGGTTATCTAAAGTATAGTAACCCTAATAAGTAAAGTACTCTCTATGTATTTGTAGAAGATTGTGTGTGGACCCTTGTTCAAAATAATCCTCTGAATATTTGCAATTAGCTGAAAAACAAACAGAAGGAGAGATCTAGAATAATATATGAGAAATGAAAGAAGAATGCACTGCTCTTGCTGCATATATAATGACCTTTTGTGAGCAGCAGGGTTTAATCTTGGGTGACATTTTTAAAGAGACTTGGTTTACAAAAGGCTTGTTTTGTATGAATGTTTTCATTTTAGTTTGAATTTGAGAGCCTGATATCAACTGAATATTTAGATGAGAGTACACAAAATATAGTGTTTTATGTGGGTGTTTTTGTGTGAAAACTTTAAGGAGCAGGGCAATGTTGAAGGAACAAATATACATAGACAATGAGTGGTGATATGATTTAGGTATGCATGACTCAGCATGAGTAGAGTTTAAAAAAAAAACAAGAGAGGGAAAGAGAGTTAGCAATTAAGACAAGATGAGACAAAGATGTTGTCCCCCTCCCCATATGGACATTTGCCCCCCACCAATTGGATACTTGCCCATTGATTTTACTTGCCCATTAATTCTACTTGCCCATTGGGAGATTTTGCTTCTCCCAATCAAGTACCCATTTGGCTGTGGCTTACTGCACCCTCAGAGAGCAGAGAGAGAGAGGCAATGAAAAAAAAAGGAAGTGATGTTGATGGGAGAAGATGATAGCCAGTTTGGATGGACATTTGTGATCTTTTTACTCTTTAAAGGGGATGGCTAGTAACTGATCAGTTGGAATCAGTGGGAATGCTGGAGGATGATTGTTCCAATCCTTGTGGGATTCATTTAAGAGTACATTGTATATCTGCTGTTGTGTGAAAATTATTTGCTTCAGAATGGTCTAATATTCAAGTAATGTGCAGTTTAATGTTGCCAGGTTAGCGTGCCTAGTCAGTGACGGGGCATTAATCTGCACATTACTTGAATATGAGACCGTTCTGAAGCAAATAATTTTCACACAACAGTAGATATATAATGTACTCTTAAATGAATCCCACAAGGATTGGAACAATCATCCTCCAGCATTCCCACTGATTCCCACTGATCGGTTACTAGCCATCCCCTTTAAGCAGCATGTTAATATGTAAGTAGTGTTATTGTACAAAGGGCCCATATTTCACAAACATTGGACATAGGTATAAGCCCACTTGAATAACACTCACATCGTTATAGATGTCAACACTGCCACTATCAATGTTAGCGATGTGTTTACCTTACTAATACAAACCTATAAAGTATGCATGCATTCCTTTTGATGATGCATGAGTGATTATAGTGTCAGCATTATTCAGCAGGTAACATCGCATGCAATCCATCCATCAAGCTGGGTTCATTATATGCATCTTGAGGTAGACTATAATACCTCTGCCCTGTCATTTTAACAGCATGCATAGGCTAAACTTGCCCAACTATTTCTCAGAAATTCAGGCATGCCATTTCCTCAACTCTTCTGATTTGTCAGTAAAGACAGATTCTTAGTATAAATCAGGATCTTACTTTTGAAATTTTAGGATACTTCATTGTTGACCAACATTAAATTTTGCCCTTGACCTCAAGATGACGTTATGGTATATTTTCCCTCAGCAAGTGAAATAAGTACCGATATCAAATGCAAAAATTTTGCCATACTTGTCCTATATCAATGATACCATTAAAGAAAAAGCATTACATATCCTTCTTGCTACAGTGGTTATTGTGTTCTGTTAAAGTGGACATTTTTGCGCATTTCGTGTGACCAGAAACTAGTGTGAAAATGAAAGCATGTGAATATTTTTTGCTTGTACACTGTATGTACCACTATGTAGTATCTTGATTCTGCCGAATTAAAGACACATGTATTCATCTTACTCAGCAGAGCTCAAAAAATTACTCTCGTGAAAATATTCACTTTCACAGCGTATGATCACTGTATTGGTACTTGTATATAGCTTTCACTAGTGTACACTTTATTCCCTTTCTTTGACTGATGATCTAATGTAGACATCAATGTGATCAAGCCATAATGTTTCACTTGATCTTGCCTTGTTTGATTTATATTTACTGGCAGGCAGGTGTGAATGTGCTTTGATTATGCAGTTTTGTTTTGTTTTATTTTGTCTTTGGTTTGTTTGCTTGGTTTTTTTTACAGATATTGCATTGCAGTCTGTTATTTGTTTTCTTTCTGTTTTAGTGTAGGCCTATATTTCATTTAAGTTCACTTCTGTTCTATGTTCAAGTTTTGTTCTAGAGATAGAGTAAAATAAAATGATAGATTATTATAGAATGGTAGTAGTTTTTGTCAAAATCAGACTTAAAGTAAGAAAGCTGCAAGACTGATATTTTCACACATATCAGTCACAACAACAAAAAAGCAACCGCATACAACTCCAAGGTGGTTTTCTCATAGCATCACAAGTTTATAGATACACACTATACAATTTATACGCACACATTTCACAGAATTTCTCCTTCTTTTTTTCATGACATAAGATCAAAAGGAAAAGATCATATTGCTCATGCATGGCATCATATAATTTTAGTTGCTTTATGGACCAAAAACTAGATTTCTAAAGCATCTTAGTGTACCAACCAAATGAGAACCAGATCAAGTTTGTAAAATTCATCTAATTTGCTTGTGTGGCTGTGTAACCAATACCAAGTGTCAATGAAAGAATGT